>NC_051067.1:52443290-52650375 GCF_004664715.2 Peromyscus leucopus
TTGGAGCCCATTACCTATGGTGGGATACCTTACACAGCCTTGATGCAGGGGCGAGGGGGTTGGACCTGCCTCAACTGAATGTACCAGGCTTTGCTAACTCACTATGTGAGGACTTACTTTTTCAGAGGAGGGGATAAAGGGTGGATTGGGGAAGGAGGCTGGGGGGGGGAGCGGGAGGAGGGACAAGAGGAAGATCTGTATGTAAAATGAATAAAAAATTTCTTCATAAAGAAAAAAACGGGGGGAAAAAAAGTGGCAGAGATGAAAGGCATTGATTTTGGAGCCAGGGCTTTAGATTAGAAGTGGTGTGCCAGGGTCCTGGGGGACAGAGCTCTGATGGTGTTGTCAGTGGAAGACATGGGTTGATTCTGTGGACATTCTGATTAATAAGCTACATGACTTAGTAAATGTGTTAAAGGGTCATTTTTTTTGCTTCCCTTTTTAAGTAAAAAAAAAAAAGAAAATTAAGACATTAGGAAAAAGATACATACTTGAAGATTTACATGAGAAGATCTAGCCAGGAATATAATTAAATAAGTGACATGATTTTGAGTTAGTGACAGAAGTGAGTATCTGTGACCCGGATAAGAGAGTTGCTCTCTCTTGGAAGAATTGTGTTGGTAGAGAATGAAATAAAATTCAGGGTCACAGCCTGGTTCTGTGCCTAGTTATGCACAATTGCCTACTTATGCACATGTTGGGCTATTGTTTTTCAACTCTTAGTGGTACTCAAAATATGGGAGAGTTAATTAGAATATAAGCATTAACAGTTATGATTCTATTATTTTAAAAATTATAGTTGCGAGAGTTTGGCTAGTAAGTAAAAGGCTGAATGGCTATCAGGCTGAACTACCAGAATAGGAAGCTGTACAATCCAAATTGGATAAAATAACACATACTTAGTAATAGCATAAAATTATAACTACAAAAATCACAAAAGATGGAGTATTAGATTGCAAAAACATTGCTTAATAGATACTAGCTAGAGTTGAAAATATAGATATTTAGAATTAATAGTGTATTTGGAGTTCTGGGAACAAATTAACAAACTGGGTAGAATATAGATGTAGCTCTCAGTCCTTACAAAAGAAACTTCTTTTTATAGTGGATGGTGGTTCATATAAAAACTCACAACTGGTCAAAGCACAAAGAATAAGTGTTTAGGGGGTGCTCAGCCATAAAGAGGCATCTATATTATAGCCCCGCTCCCTAAGGGTCAGGGAATATTGTGCAAGAGTGAGGTGGAAAGATTGAAAAAGCCAGAAGAGAGGACCAGTATGGAACAGTGTCTTCTGAAACAACAGGAATGCTGCACTCAAGAACTCACAGCAGCTGTGGTGTCTTGCACAAGACCTGTACAAGAATAAGCCAGCTAATATTCCAGCACCGAGTAGGAAGATGCTCATAAGTCCCCACTCCAGCTAAGGGGTTATTGACAATGGATGACTTCTGGGAGAGAGATAGTTTTCTTTAAGGCTGTGGCTGCTGGTAGGTTGATCACACTTCAGTGGATGGCCCTACACCCATGCACATAGGTTTAGCACAAATTGGACTTAGTGGTTTAAAAAGTTATGGACTGAAGTTGGGAATAGGGTAGGATCTTGAAGGAGTTATGGATGAATATGATCAAAACATTTTGTGTATGCAGAAATTCTCAAAGGATTAATAAAACAAATTCTATTGGATAGAAATGGAGAACAATGAAATTGGGGAATATTAGTTTTTATTCATAAGTTCTTTGCTATTTGATTTTTTACCACATGATTGGGCTAATTAGATGAAGATTAAAAAAATCAGCCTGTTCATAAGTATATATTTTCCCAATAGTATTCCTCATAATGGCTAAAAATATAATATTCCTTCTACAAATAGTGAAAGTTGAATGAAATTCATTTCAGAATCAGTTTAATTTATTGCATTGTAATTGGTATAGCATGCACATCACTCTTTCTTAGAATTCCTTGGGCATTTGCTTGAATAACTGAACATGAATTAAGTTTACATGGCACACAAATTTGAGTAAGTGAATATTTACAAATATTTTTATTCATTACATTGCATATTCTTTATAATCTTTTCTAAATCAAAGTTTATTAACTATTCCCTTTATAACAGGAAAGCAAATTCCAACAATTGATACTCCAGGGCTCACAGATGACTGGTTACAAAGCCTTACCTTGTAAAGACTCTCTTTCACATACTGAATTTAGTTCACATAAATAAATCAATCATCTGTGTAGAAAATAGTGTGCTTGCTGGCAACTGAAGCATTATCTTTTCATAAGCCATTGTAAAATGTAACTTTTTTTCACGTGAAGTCTCAAGATAGCTTCCAAAAATTGCTATTTTCAGTTTCCTATGAAAGTGGAAAGATACTCAGAGCTGGAAACTGTTGAAAACCAACTCACAGAGTCACACTCATGTAGACTTTTGAATGTGGACATGTATTGCACAAGGGAAAAGAGGAGTCTCCCTCCCTCTCTCTCTCTCTCTCTCTCTCTCTCTCTCTCTCTCTCTCTCTCTCTCTCTCTCTCCCCTCCCTCTCCCTCCCCCTCCCTTCCTCCTCCTCCCCCTCCTCCTCCTCCTCCTCCTCCTTCTTCTTCTTCTCTCTCTCTCTCTCTCTCTCTCTCTCTCTCTCTCTCTCTCTCTCTCCTCTCTCTGTCTTACTTTTCCTGCTGAATTGTCCTGGCAGAAACCGATGAGGCACTTCACATTTTTAAAAATTGCCAATGTTTTGTTTGTGTGTTCTGACTCTGTTTATGATACTTTCTTAGGATTATTTTGTATTGGTTTTTGTTGTTTTTTATAAGTGACACATTCCCCAGTTGAATATCAGATTCACAAGAGTAGGCACTTGGTCAGTTTTATTTTTTGCTATTTCCCCAGAACGTTAGTATTGTTGGCACCCAGCTAATAACATGTGCATCAAAGATAGCATGACTACAATGCACATTATGTGTTTCTTATTATGAGTTAGATCTCTTTTCTAGTTTCATTCTGTTGCTATGATAAATATCTTGGCAAAAAGCAGTTTAGAGGAGAAAGGGTTTGTTCAGCTTACAATTCAGGTTATAGTCTATCATTGAGGGAAAGTCAAGGCAAGAACTCCAGCAGCTAGTCACATCACATCCACAGTGAAGAGTAGAGACACATACATGTGTAAGGGCCTATTTCTTTACCTACTAGATGTCATCTAAATTTTTTATCTCTTATACTGTTCAGGAACCCCTGTCTAGGGAAAGGTGCCACTCACAATAGGCTGGGTCTTCCTATATCAATTAAAAAATCAATTTTTTTAAAAAAAGACACACAGACAAGCCCACAGGATGAACTAATCTAGATAATCTTCCATTAAGACCCTTGACCAACACAGTTCACACTCCATGTTTGTTTGTGTTTGTGTGTGCGTGTGCTTTTTTTTTTTTTAAGAGAGAGAGAAAAATACAAAGAAGCATAAAGATAGATGGATCTGGGAAGAGTTGGTGGAGAGAAAAGGATATGATTAAAATATATTGTATTAACTTCTCAATAAATCAACAAAAGCATAAAAAAACTTTCTAGGTGAGTCTAGGCTGTGTCAAGTTGAAAGTAAAACTTAACCAGCAAGCCTTTTCCAAGTGTATTACACATACACACATTTAACCTTCATAGTAACCCTACTAGGTAGGTATTCCTTACATTAGTCTCATTTTTATGAGTGAGGAAACTAAGTCCTAGAAAGGACAAATAACCAGCCTTGAGTCACGCTAGCTGTAGATGGAGCTGGATTCATTTTGGCTCCCTCAATGGGCCATTAGATTTCAAATGAGAGGTTGAGTCTTCTCATATAGAATGGTGGTAAGTGGAAGAGGATTGGTGGTGGGTAGAGACAAGACTGTACCCAACAGTGGTGATCTTGGCAGAGGTTGTCTCAGCCCTGGATTTAGAACATTTCCTGTTTTACAGGGACAGGTGTCATTCAATGTGTGAAGGGAGGGGAGGCAGCCCTCACAATGGCTCAGGCTTATGCATGACACCACATACAATGATATCACTGAAAAAAGCAAATTGCTTCGCCCTAGAACAGAATATTGTGTCTATAGAGTGATTTTCCCCTTGCAAAGCATTTGATGCACTTTATCTTACAAATTACACTGTGAGGAAGCATTGTGATTTCCACTTTGCTAAGATGCAGGAATAGAAAGGCTGGATCATGTACACTGTACCAGGCATATGATGGGGCCTGAGAGCTTGTTTTCCTGTTCCATTGCTCTTGGATATTAGAGTGATTCCCAGGTGTCTGGAATGACAGGGAAACTCTGACAGTCATTTGATTTTTTTTTTCATTTTTTAAGTGTAAATAATTTGGACACCAAATAGTTTTTCAGCCCTAGAAGTTGCCTACTTACACAAAGTCACATGTGAGTGTGATCTTTTATTGCTCCAAAATAATTTTTATTGTATGATAATCATTCTTTACTTTGGAAATAAAAATGTTTGGATTTACATAACCTAAGGATTAGTTACATTTGCTTAGTAATTAGAAAATTTCAGAAATCGGATTATTCAAATCCAATCATCATTTTCTCCCTACCTGGCATATAGTAGCAGTGAGTGACCTCCTAACAGGCCTTGTCATTTTTTTAGAATGGAATTCTATTTCTCTGAGCAGATTGGAATGACGAGCCTGGATAAGAGGGAGGATCTTCACCCAGTAGTTTCTACCCCAGCAAGAGGATCTTAAAACACTCAGGAGGCAGCTACTTTAAAATGTACCGAGGTGTCTTGTATCCCTCTGTATCTTCCCTTGTTCTCCATGTCCCTTTGTGTCTTTCCCTGTCTGCCATGTTTCTCCGTGTCTGCTGTGCACTGCGTCCCGACTGCATTCCCATATGTCCTTGCTGTCTTTCATGTTCCTTTTTGTCCCTGCTGCATCACTTCTTTGTTCCTTCGTGTCCCTCTTATGTCCCTTTGGCGTTCCCCTCCACTCTTTTCTCACCGCCTTCTACTGGTGGGGAATGAATGTGCAGAGTGTACACTGAAAAGGGCCCCCTGACAGTAGTCCGTGGTGAGAGAAGAAGGTACTTTGACAGCCAGCATCCCTTGGACGGTCCACCTCCACACCTGACTTCTCTTGTACACACTGGCTCCATCCTTCTGTTCTGTGTAAGTGATATCACCAGTCAGCAGTCTTAGGCACCTTAGAGGGGACAGAGAATCAGGCACCTCCTTATCTATCAGCTTCAAGTGACTTATGTGGTAGCCTGGTGTCTGATTCCAGCTTTTACAAATACTGGCACCATTCTTGAAAGTAAGGGCATGCATAATCATCTTATGGAATTCATGGGAATCAAGAGAAGTATCAAAAGTTTTCACAATATTGCCAGTGGGGTTGTTCTGGTAGTAACAGGTGGCCACTAATACCTTTGTATTCTACATTGTCTTCCTTTGTCCATCTCCATGTGGTAGGAAGCATCCTTTGTCTGCTAGGACCAGGTTAATAATAACATTTCTTTTTATGGAGACAAAAATTCCCATAGGAAAAGAAAGGTAATTACCTTTTGTCATGACGATTCCTGCCAGTGTTTTGTGGCGGGCATATACAGATGTCAGGCCGACTGTCAGTTCACGGAACTTCTGTGTGACCAGCTGGGACACAGAGTCTGCAAAATCCTGTAAGACACAAGCATCAGTGCTCTTCGATGTGGTGGACAGAAGCAACTTGTGACAGCTGGCTGTTGCATATCCCTCTCCTCAGCTCTGCCTCACGAAGTCCTCCTGAGGAGGCCCCACTTGTCTGCTGTCTGCTTCTCCCTGGTCCAGGACTTTAGCAAGGAGTTGCGCTGAGTGTGAGGAAGTAACCCCCAGCATTGCCTTTGCTGAAATACCAGCTTGTGCCTGACTTGATCCTTGCTCTGTTTCTGGGCAGGTTCCTACCTCCTGTCTGAGAAAGTTCCCACTCCACATCTGAGTAGGCCCTTGTCTTGTGTCTGAGCTTGTCTTGTGTCTAAGCTGGTGCTTGCCCTGTGTGCAAGCAGGTTCATATCACATGTTTAAATAGGTCTTTGCCCTGTGTCTGAGCTGGGTACTTTCCTGTGTCTGAGCAGGTCCCTGCCCTGTGTCTGAGCAGATCACTTCCCTGTGTCTGATCAGGTCACTTCCCTGGGTCTGAGCAGGGCACTTCCCTGGGTCTGATCAGATCACTTCCCTGTGTCTGATCAGGGCACTTCGCTGTGTCTGAGCAGGTCCCTGTCCTGTGTATGAGCTGGGCACTTCCCTGTGCCTGAGCAGGGCACTTCCCTGTGTCTGATCAGGTCATTTCCCTGGGTCTGAGCAGGTCTCTACCTTGGGTCTGAGCAGGGCAATTCTCTGTGTCTGATCAGGTCACTTCTCTGTGTCTGAGCAGGTCCCCACCCTGGGTCTGAGCAGGACACTTCCCTGGGGCTGATCAGGGCACTTCACTGTATCTGAGCAGGTGCCTGCCTTGTGCTCTTGACTGAGCAGGCAACCTTTACGTGAAAACATACAGTTCCTTCTTATTTTTGTCCTGCATAGCAGCAATCTCAGGGGGGACAGTCAGGTGAAACTTGATGGGAGACATCCTGAAAGACTTGTGTGTAGGGGATTACATTCATTCTTGGTCTACTTTCTTTTTAGACAGTGATTCTTAATCTTCCTAATGCTGCCCTTTAATACAGTTCCTCATGTTGTGGTGACCCCCAACTATAAAGTTATCTTGTTACACTTTATAACTGTAATTTTCCTACTGTTAAGATTTATAATGTAGCTATCTGATATGCAGGATATCTGATATATGACCCCAAAGGGGTCGTTAACCACAGATTGAGAACTACTGTTTCAGAATCAGAGACCAGTGTTTAAGTCGCCAGAACACCTCAGGCTACTCTTCTGGAGACCTGTTCACCACAGCTCTCCTTGTGCCATAACCTCCCCTCTCACCTTCAGACAGATGAACCCACAAACACAAGTATGTACACATGAACACATACAGCATGTAGTACACATAGCATACACATGCACACACATGTACACACAAATATATATGCACTCACAATACACGATGAGTACTGTACACATGCATGCAGGCACACATGTATACACACATATACATGTATATCTATACACATAAGCATATACATTTATACATACACACACATACACACAAGTGCATGTACACCAACTTATCCTAAGGCCAGCTCACATTTCTATTAAAGCAGCATGTGTATGGTAAGTATCAAGGCCTAGAAGGTGTGACTCTGTGGCCACCTCTCCTCCAGGTCCTGCAGCGGCAACCCTGTGTTCTAATTATGGAATGCCTTTTCACTAGGGAAGCTGGCATGATGTGACTGTCACAAGCAGCATAGAAATTTGGTTGGAATCCCAAATCTGCAGCCCATGAGCTGGGATAAGTCATTCAAAACCTCTGAGCCCCGTTTAACCAATTTACAAGGTCATCCTTTTAATTTTCATCTGATCATGTTTTGGGAATGATTAAATGGATTATCACTTCTTAGATGCTTAGCATAGTGCACCACACTTGGTAAATGCTCAATAATGATGCTGCAACTGTTATTCTTATCATTATTGTCCCTGGTCCTTGCAGGTATTGACCAAATCTTTATGCAACCAAATAAAAATATCAAAAATCAAACCAGCTTTTTTTTGTTTTAGTGAGTTGGATATTAATGCTTCTGTCATGTGCACATTGATATTGTGCAGGCAACTGATGTTTAGACATCTGCTATATAAAACTAAGAGATAAATTGGCAGGTTAAAGATTTCATTTGTATGCAATAAAATGTGTTCATGTGCAAACAGGGCTGCCTCAGGAAACAATGCTGTCCACAAAAATAACCTGACATATCCCCCCCTAATTCTTCATTGATGAAGGGTGGGCAGTGGGGAGGGCCCAGGGCTGCGTCTTTTTAGCACAGTTTCTGGGATTTGAAGGTCTTTTTCTTTGCTACTGTCACTTCATGGCAGGTGCTTGTGTTTTGAAATGCTTTATAAATCACTATGGAAACCCTGTAAAGGACAGATACTCCACAAATTGGGTTCTCCCTAAGTGGCTGTAGTGCTGGGTGGGTAGGAAAAAGGCAAGCCCTGAGTTTTCTGGGACTTTTGTTTAGGTGGCTTCTCCCTAGCTCTTCTTCCACTCAAGCTGTTTGGTGAGAGACCCTGACCTCCAGGGGTTTGCCAGAGAGAGAATTTTAACAATAAATCCTGGATTGTCTTGGGATTGCCCTGTCCTTTTATGTCTTAGAGACTGAGGTCTAAAGCCTACATTTCTAAACACTATGTGCTAAGACATGGTGCTAGGAAAGACTGTAACTAGGGTTCTTGGAACAGTAAAATCTTATTGTATCATGGTTCTGGAGGCTGAATCCCAAGATTCATGTGTCACAGGGCTGCCCTTCCTTGAAGGGTGTCAATAGAAGATCCTTCTTGCCTCCTCCAGTGCCTGGTGCCCTACAGTTTGTCACGAGGGGAGGCCTTGAGGTTTTATAGCATGATCCTATCTCTGGTGTTCTTGACTGTGAACCCAGCGTGGTGATTGGCCCACATGAGCTCCGTGCCTTCCCTGCTGAGATGGATGGCAGCTCCAGGAACTGTAAGGCAAAACAAACCCTTTCTCCTTTAAGTTGCTTCTGAGATGCTGGCATGAGGCTCCATCACAGCCTCTGTTTTCCTATGGCTTTCTCTCTATGCCCTTGTCTTTTCCTCTTCTGTCTCCTGTATCTCGCTTTGCACTGAGTTCATGTCACATAAATTATCCAGGAAGAGCTCATCTTTTTTTTTTTGGTTTTTCGAGACAGGGATTCTCTGTGTAGCTTTGCGCCTTTTCCTGGAACTCACTTGGTAGCCCAGGCTGGCCTCGAACTCACAGAGAGGAAGAGCTCATCTTAACCCCCTTAACCTGATTGCATCCACAAAGATCTTTTCTCCATATGGTTGCAGTCACAGTTATTGCCTGTGATTTGGGTACACTGTCCCTCTGCTGTGCTCTGCCACTGTTCTTCCACTTCAGGCTGTAAAAGAGAGGATAGCTATTTTTTTCCACAGAGGCACAATCCATTAACTCCCTTTCTGATTGCTGTGACCAACCACCTGACAAGAAATAACTTAAGGAAGGCGGGGTTTATTTCAGTTTATAGTTGCAGGAGCCACAGTCCATCATGGTGGGGCACGACATGGCAGAAGAAGTGTTATGTTCACAATCAGAAAGAATAGAATGAATAGGAAATGAGGCCAGGTTAGAAAAAATCCTCAAATCCTGCTCTAAGAGTTCTACTTTCTCCAGGAAGGCTCCACCTCTTGAGGACCAAGTGTTTGTACATGTGAGTTTATGCGATGCCTTTCACATTGAAGCTACAATATATGGATTTCCTTAATTTCTACTTGTTTTTGAGCAGCTCAACTATTAATTTGAAAAAAAGGGGGCTGTTTTAATGACAGCATCATGGGTCACATGTGAATGTCCTCAGTGGCACACTAGGAAGCAGCCTTCACAGCAGGCCCCGATCCTCACTATGATCAAGGAGGGTGGCGTCATCCCCATCTAAAGAGAAGGTCTGATGTCAAATCTCGCTACCTGTGCTATCTCAAGAACTTGGAAACCTAGTTTTGAGCTGGAGATAGGAAGGGACTCAGCATTTGTTTGACATGCACAGTTCCTCCTCCTAGGGGTACAGATGCTGTCAAGTGCTCAGAATGAGAGAAAATGACCCAAACAGCTTCTCAGTGAATAGAGAAGCCCCCATCACAAGGGCTGTGTGGTGGGCATGGGGCCATCTCTTTTATGTTTCCAGAGCTACCAGGCATCTTCAAAGGGGATGTTCTCCTGGAACCCAGATTTGATGGCTCAGGCCTGGCCTATAGAGTCCTAATTCCATGCAAGACCTTATGTTTTGAGGTCTTGTGCAGGTTTGGGAAATTGAACGATGCTCTCCACCCTGGATCCTGAGCCTGTAGCATCTATACCCATAATTCCCTGCTGGTTCCCATTTGGTCAGAGCATTGAGAAAGGCTTGGTTTGAAGATGATGCTTGATGTAGACTGAACCTTGAGGGAAGAGAGTGGGATTTCTTGTGTTTCCTTTTTCATATTTCCATTTCTCAGGTGGCAGAATGAATTTGTCCTCCTCCCCCTGCTCAACTCTGGAAGACACCAGCAGATATGTTACTGTCAGGTGCCTCCCTGAACTTCCATCGTTTGGGAATGACTGTCCTACTCTGGAGGCCTCAATGACATCCTGTCATCTCCACCTGACCTATGATTTTTTTTTTTATCTTGGGGATCAGTTTCTAATTTTTCATGCATGTTAATCTCTTTCCCAAGTCTATTAAAGAGCAGAGCATGTGTGTGTCTTTTAAAATCTCTTTCTTGGCATTGGACATTGTTTTCCTTAGAGTTATTCTAAACAGCATATTTAATTGTCCTTTCTTTTGATCATGAAATATTTTAGTGTTTGAAGATGACAAGGCCTAACAGGAGACATTTCTTAACTCTTTTGCATGTGCTTGATAGGGCTACTGCTGAAGTCCCCAGAACAAGACTCCCTCCAAACACTGAGTAATTACATAGATTACAGAAAGACCAACTTCATTTTGGAAATCTAAATATCACTCTCTCTGTCTTAGGAGTGGGAGGAAACACAAACAGACAACAGAGGCTTGGGGCCTTTGTATGCATTATCTCATTTAATCCTCCCAAAGAAGGTACTACTTTATCCTCTTTAGTTACTGAAGTGGTGCCACCAAAGCCACCTGGCCAGGATGCAACACACACAGAATTTAACCCCCACTCCCAATATGACTTAGGCCTTCCTTGCTGTTTTGGTAACCTAATTACTCCAGCAAGAAGGATGATTGATGTCTTAAGACTTCCCACAGGCTTAGTTCCACCTGCACGCCTTGTTTGTAACTGGACATAACTGAATGTGTACTGTCATCCTGAGGAGGGTCAGGGTGTACACAGAAGGCCCAAGATCCCTTGACACCCTCTGGGCTGGTATCCCAGGATGCTTTGCGCCCATTATGAGTTAATTAGCCCTGAGCCGCAGCGATCCCCTAATGGAGTCATTTGAGGAAATGCTGAAGCAGAACAAATCACATTTGGTTCGGATCTCAGCATTTCCACAGATGATGGGTTCCTCGACTCACTTGGTTTGGCAAAGCACATGGGCCATTGGGACTTCAGGTGCTGTTCACAGAGTGACAGAGACCTCTAGCTAGCACAGATGGCTTCGGACTGAGAAAAACAGCATAGCGGGACTGTTCATGGGGCAGGGTTTCCCTTATCTGGTTACCTCCAGGAGGCCTGAGATACAGCTCCTAATTATTAGGCTACAGACCCTGGCATTCCACACTCAGCCTTGGGAAGGCCAGGTCATGGTCGTCAGTAACTGTTGCCTGACAGGGCGGGTAGGTGGGGGCTTCATCCTCTCAACACACATAAATACCCCGG
The DNA here is from genome assembly GCF_004664715.2 of Peromyscus leucopus. Taxonomy (NCBI): domain Eukaryota; kingdom Metazoa; phylum Chordata; class Mammalia; order Rodentia; family Cricetidae; genus Peromyscus; species Peromyscus leucopus. The sequence goes on from NC_051067.1 coordinate 52,454,757, forward strand.
CTGCCATACCTGCTTATTAATCTGTTGTATGCTACTCTGTCTTGGTCCTTTAAGTCCTACAGACTGGTGAGATGGCTCAGTGGGTGAAGGCCTTACTTACCTCCAAGCTTATTGACCTGGGTTCTATTCCCAGAACATATATGAGAGAACCAATGGCCACAAGTTGTCTTCTGGATTCCATGTGTGTGCCATGGATGTACACCCTTTCCCACATAGACACATATATACAAATAAAATGTAATAAAATGTAAAAATCCAAAATTATTCATTGTTTGCATTATTTTAGATGTTTTTTCTCATGTCTGCAGTCCACCAATGCTTAGAAGGACAATAATATCCTGTTGTGGAATATTTCTTTTTCTTTTTTTTTTTTTTTTTTTTCGAGACAGGGTTTCTCTGCGTAGCTTTGCGCCTTTCCTGGAGCTCACTTGGTAGCCCAGGCTGGCCTCGAACTCACAGAGATCTGCCTGGCTCTGCCTCCCGAGTGCTGGGATTAAAGGCGTGCGCCACCACTGCCTGACGTGGAATATTTCTTTACACTGGGTGAAGAAATGTGATTGGCTGAATAAAAAGCTAACCAGCCAATAGTTAGGCAGGATTTTGGGAGCAGAGAGAAAGCGGAGTTGTGAGAAGATGCTGAGAGACAAGAGATGGAGAACAAGCAAGACATGTAGAAGGAGAGGTAACAAGCCATGAGCCATGTGACAGGATGTAGATTAATAGAAACAGGTTAATTTAAGTTATAAGAACTAATTAGAAACAAGCCTAAACTATTGGTCAAGCTTTCATAATTAATAATAAGTCTCTGTATTGCTATTTGTGAGCTTGTGGTCCTGATGAAAAAGTCTGACTACAATAGCCATGTGAAATTAAAGCAATCTTGTGTGATTTTTTAAAATCAGTTTCATATTTTTAATGACACAATATACCTAATGCTACCTTTATGATTGGGGATCATTGCTTGTGTTTATTGTGCACTTTCTTTGCTCTGCTGTAGCACAATGTGTGGTCATGGACGTCATGGACAATGGTGCACTTCTTGAATGGATGACTGAGAATATAAATTCATAAAATCTTCAGGAGTGAACTAAATGGACATATGAGTGGCTGTCTAAAGGCTAAAATTTTCAGGGAAAAGCGGATAATTTGCCTTTGTTAGTGACCCTTGACATTCCTTTCAGCTGTAACATACAGTCTTTGTCTGCAGGCCCTGCCATAGCAGATTCCTATAGACTTCCTGGCTTAAACAACAGACATGCCCTTTCTCACATTTCTGAAGGCTGGAGGGCCATCCGAGATTAAGGTGTGAGCAATCAAATCAATTTCATGCTAAGCTTCTTCTCTTAGCTTGTGTGCATCGCCACCCTTCTGTGTGCTCCCATAGCCTCTTCTTGCTGTGTGAATAAAGTGAGAAAGCAAGAATAAGCATTCTGGTGTCTCTCCTTTAAGGACACTAACCCATGGAATTAGGGCCCTGATTTGTTTGACTTTGGCTACTTCCTCTAAGGCCCCACTTTCAAATATAGTCACTTCAGCACTTAGGGCTTCAACACATGTAATAGGGGCACCCACTCAGTCAATAGCATTCTGTCCACCTCCTAGTCATGTTCTTTTGCGTGATGAAACACATACATTCCTCACAACAGCCCCATAGTATTAACTCAGTCCAGCATCAGTGTTAAAGTCTCAAGCCTAGAGTCCATTTTAAATAACAATTAAACAATGTATGGGTGGGATGCCAAGTATAGCTCAACATATGATAAAATTCCTCCCTAGCCATGAACTTGAAACCAAACAAGTGATGTGCTCCCATAATACAATGGTGAAACAGACATAGAGTAGATATTCTCACGTCCAAATGACAAAGAGACACTTGGTCCCAAGTAAGTTCAGACCCTTGTTGTGGGATGGTCTGTATGTCAAATTGCTCTGATTGGTCAATAAATAAAACACTGATTGGTCAGTGGCCAGGCAGGAAGTATAGGCGGGACTATCAGAGAGGAGAATTGAGACAACAGGAAGGTGGAGGGAGTCACTGCCAGCTGCCACCAGGACAAGCAGCATGTGAAGATGCTGGTAAGCCACGAGCCACATGGCAAGGTATAGATTTATAGGTATATAGGATTGATTTAAGCTATAAGAACAGTTATCAAGAAGTCTGCTATATCCATACAGTTTGTAAGCAATATAAGTCTCTGTGTTTACTTGGTTGTGTCTGAGCGGCTGTGGGACTGGTGGGTGACAGAGATTTGTTCTGACTCTGGGCGAGGCAGGAAAATTCTAGCTACAGATCCTAGCAGGGTAACATCCATTCTATCTGAAGCCACCACTTGATGCTTCAGGATCACCCACCAGGGTGACATTTACTTCTCCCCTGGAAGAGGAAGAGAGGGAGAGAGAGAGCGAGAGCGAGAGCGAGCGAGCGAGCGAGCGAGAGAGAGAGAGAGAGAGAGAGAGAGAGAGAGAGAGAGAGAGAGAGGGAGGAAGGGAGGGAGGGAGGGAGGGAGGGAGGGGGAGGGAGGGAGGGACGGAGGGAGGGAGGGAGGGAGAGAGAGGGAGAGAGATCTTTTGGTGTGTCTTACCACATACAATATTTTTGAGGCAGAGTCTCCTATATTCTAGACTCATCTCAAACTCACTTTGTAGTTAATCATGACCTTGGACTTCTGATTTGCCTCTATTCCCCAAGACATATACCTAAGTCCTGTTTTTTTTTTTTTTTAGATAGGGTTTCTCTGTGTAGTTTTGGTGCCTGTCCTAGATCTCGATCTGTAGTCCAGGCTGGCCTCAAACTCACAGAGATCCACCTGGCTCTGCTTCCCAAGTGCTGGGATTAAAGGATTGCACCACCATGCTCGGCTCATGCCCTATTTTAAAAACTAGTGCTGAAGAATGAAGCTGGATCTTCACGTGTGTGTGTGTGTGTGTGTGTGTGTGTGTGTGTGTGTGTGTGTGTGTTAAGCAAGCACTATATTAACTTAGCCATAGCCACTGTCCTTCAGTGTTTCTTCTTATATGTGCAAGATGCATTTGGATTAGGACCCTACTTCTATGACTTCATTTAACCTTAATACTCACTCCAAATACAGTCACATTGGCACTGGGGTTCTAACATATGGATTTAGAGAGGACAGAGGCATTCATCTACAACATAGATCAAAACACAGAGTCACCCAAATAACATCATCTATTATACCTTAGTCTGACAGTTACAGATGGTACTATACCAATCACCTTTCTGCTTCATAAATTAGAACCCAAAACATGTGCATCAATAGGGTTTGCAGGGATGGTGTTTGCCAATAGGAATGTTTTCTCAATCTTTGATACACTACCATTCCTTGCTCCCTAGCACTGTAGAGCCATGGAGGCTAGGACTGTCTCATAGTGTTGGAAGAAATGATATTTACCATTTTTAGGTAGGCAAGGCCCTCACATGCTTAAGAGATGCTCCTTGTCTTCTACAGCTCTTTCTCTATAATGTCTTTCCCCTCCTGCACCCCAGCCCTGTTTCTCTCTTCCTTCCTTCCTTCCTCTAGGGGAGGTAATGTTCTCATGATACTACTACAAGAGGCAAGAGACAATGTTACTCCTATGTTGTGAGCTATATAGTTTAATTCATATTAAGCCACTGATGTGGGGGTTATAGGTTACAGCAAGGACATTAGAGAGAAAAGGAATGAACTATAAAGACAAATAAAACCTTAATATCAAGCTCAAGAAAACTGAATAGTCTTCAGTACTGAGATCCGTACAGCTTTGGAACTGACCTGACCGTGGCAATGGAGAATGAAGAAATGATAGACACATGTGCAGAAAATCCAGAAACAGGTGGGCTGTGTGCTCTGATGGAGACATATCAGCATCCCAGAAACTCATTGTGTTTATTACATACACTGGATGAGGAGGTGGGTTAACTAATCTCTGTAGCGGAGAATCTAAGGCTGTAGTCATCCAGAAGATGAAGCTGTGGTTGATTCTTTCTGTACACAATGTCAACATCCATCAGTACTCAGACCAGGGGGAGGCTTTGCTATTCCCCTGAGCTTCACCAGGGAAGGGTCTTGCCATTTCTATGGGTCTGAGGCATTCGGATTCTTGACATAGCCATTCATGTCAATAATACACATTCACTCAGGACGTCATCTGCTCTCACATACCATACAGACTCGCAACACTGTGGGTAGAAAATAACTGGCTGATATGGTACATCCAGTGGATCTTTTGGTGACCTGTGTGGTGGCCCCATAAGAAGCTAGCTAATCTGTAGCTGACATGATAACTGTGAAAGGTCCAGATGACAATTTACCTTCTTCAATCTTGTGTCAAATTAGGATGTCTTCAGTACTGGAGGCAGTTTTTTTGTGGGTGGCCTGGGGTGGGGTGTCCCAGATTTCAGGGATCAGGTTCTCTGCTTTCTTGATGGCCAGCTGTAAGCATTTTCAATATGAAAGCAGCCATTATGGAAGCTTCACTTGTATGGAATTTTAATTTCTGCCTTGTGGATTCACATGGATGAAGAGACACAAAGCATGGGTTGTTTATCTTCTTTGTTTCAGATGACCTTGGACCACTATGAAGAGAATTTGAGTGCTCTGGGATTTGTTTTGAGATTTCCCCTAACTTGGGTGCAAAGCTATCCTCAATAAAACACCTATTGAATGTTGCTCCATATCTCATCAGATGGGCCTCAGCTATGGCAGATGTACAGACTGTAGTTGCTTTAACCCCTCATGCCTGGGCAAAGACTCCAAACAGACAAGACAGCTGCTGTCTCTGGCCCAAGTAGGCTCTGTGAGGGCATTCCCTACTTAGAATCTCCTTTGCTGTAACCTTTCTCTCTTTGTTATTTTGGAAAATACCTTTGAAGAATCCATACACTTTATACTAAGCACGTTTCTTAACTAATGTTTCACAAAGGTGACTGGAAGAAGAAGAAGAAAGAGAGAGAAAAACAAATCAAGGATTTCTCTAACTTTTCTTTCTTTGGGTGGTGAACTCATTAAAATAAAGACAGCTTTTCAGTTGTGCATTAAGATTTATTTCTTTGATGTAACCAAAGTTACTTTCTGTGATCACTTTAACGAGTCTTGCTCATGGCTCCAACCTGAGACTCTTCACTTCCCTTTGAAGATCATAACAAGTAGCTGACTTCTACTTATAATCCCCACTTTCCCTAATACCCCACCTCCCCTAATACCCCATCTCCCCCAAGTCCATGTCTCTGCCTCTAAGAAAGGACACCAGAACATGTTGTTCTGGAGTCAGGTTCATTATGGATTCTTATCCTCCTCAATATGTCAGGACAAATTTGGTGTTTATTCTTTTTGTTTTGAGATGGAGACTCACTATACTGAATTAGGCTAGTCTTGAATTCTTGGGGTCAAATCCTCTTGTCTCAGACTCCTGAGGCTGAATCTATGCTATGGGGTCCAGTTCACTTAGGATTTTGAATATTCAGAGATGTACACTACCTTTGTGTTTGGTAATCATCTGTCTGTCTATCTATCATCTATTCATTCTCTTTGTCTTCTTTTATGTATTGATCTATCATATGTTTTTTTTTTTCTAGACAATATCCTTCTGTGTAGTCAGGCTAGCCTTAAACTCAAACCTCAGCCTCCCTGGTGCAGGGATTTCAGGCATGTGTTACCCTACAAGGCTTAAACATGCACATTTCAATTATTGTCCCCAGTTACTTTTATTTATTTACTCTCTATTTGTATGTTCACATGCGTGCATGAGGATGTGTGTATGCATGCACACACACATGGAAACTGGAGAACAACTTCAGGTGTCATTCCCCAGGAGCTGTACCAGTTTTTATTGATTAATTTTGTTATTTGACAACAATATGTATTTATAACATATAGGAATGTATTCTGATTACTCTCCAGTACCCTCCTTATCTCCCTCCCATCGCTGTCAACTCTCACTCACCCCTATTAGTCCCTTCCTCAGACTCACCTTGGGTTTGGTTTTGATTGGTGACTCATTTAGTTTCCAGGGCTGACTATGTGACAACTGGGTTGGAATTATCCACTGGAGCCTGATGGAGTCATCAGTGGGTGCACATCTGAAGGCAATGATGCTTCCTGAATCTACCATTAACAAGTAGCTCAGTGATGAGGTGTAGGGCCTCCTGGACTCTCCTTTTTCATACCTGACTATTTGGGGTTCATTCTTGTGTAGATTCAGTTCAGGCCTCAGATGCCATGAGTTCATGATTGCAATGATTGTGTCCCACCCAGAAGATGACATTCCTCTACTCTTCTTCCTATTTTTGGCTCTTATTTTTTTTGTCTCCCTCTTCCTTAATGTTCCTGGAGCCTTACAGGGAATGGGATATTTACATGGGTTGTATAAATATGGTTTATTTAGGGCTGAACTCTCATTTGCCATGTATTCTTATACCTTGTGCAGACTTGAGTTTCTACATTCACTAGGAAGAGAGACAGGGAACTTCTCTGGTATTTGAGGACAGACCAGCCAGCAAAACCCAGGGATCTTCCCCTCTCTGCATTCCTAGCACTGTGTTACCATCTCTGGGATCATAGATGGATATAGAGGGCTGAACTCATACTTGTATGGTAAACACTTTACTATCTAAGCTACCTGCCCCCTCCAGCCCTTAGAGCACTTTACAAATGGGTTTTGCAAAGGATAATTTGACAGAATGTTTATGTGTTTTTGTAGCTTATGTGGTTTTCCTGGGTTTTGAACAAGTTATTATTATTATTATTATTAATTATTTTATTTTCAGACTTTCAAGAATCATTGGGGAAAAAGAAAAAAGATGTTGGATTTAGGAAAGTCTAAATAGAGTAATCATGGCTTTGAGCTTTTCTGCTCTTTTTTTAAAGTCAATTTTTTAAAAAGATTTTATTTATTATGTATACAGTGTTTTGCCAGCATATATGCCTGCACGCCAGAAGAGGGCACCAGATCTTATTTTAGATGAGCCACCATGTGGTTGCTGAGACTTGAACTCTCTGGAAGAGCAGCCAGTGCTTTTAACCTCTGAGCCATCTCTCCAGCCTGAGCTTTTTTGTCCTTTATCTTTCCATTTTCCATTTCCCCAAGAAAACCCTTTACTTGTCTGCTATCTCCACAGTGGGGCTATTTTAAGTGACACATCTGTATGTAGTTTTTTGTAGTTGAATTTGTGTATATAAATGACATTATTCTTGTTTATATGGGACTCAGAAGGAAGACAAGAATTTGGGATTCTTACAGGGAAACATAGTTGTCTAATTGGACACTGGAGTTTCATCATTTTAATTGCATGATGCTAATGTAGTCAACTTTGTTTATTGCAAACTTCACTCAACAGGTCTTGCAGTGATTTCATTTGCTTTCCACCCTGACAACTGGATTACACTAGAAGTAGCTCAAGTGCTCAGATTTGAACTTGCATTTGATTAGTCATTTTTTCTGCATGTGCATGTATATGCAGTATGTGTGTATATGTATTTGTATGCTTGCACGGGTGTGGGTGTACATGTGGGGACCAGATGAAGATCTCAGAAACCTTCATGATTGTTCTCTACCTTATATACTGAGTCAGAGTCTCTCTTTAACCTAGAGATCATTGATTCCCTTAGTCTGTCTAGTCGGCTTGCACCAAGGATCCCTGGTCTCTGCCTCCTGTGTGCTGGGATTACAGGGAGGCCACCATACCCACCCAGCCAGGGTTCTAAACTCTAGTTCACAGTGCTTGGAAAATGCCTTACCCACTGAGCAATTTATGTAGTCCCTGATTAGTTTTATAAATTTGAATTGCAAGGCATGCTTACAGTACTGCCTGGAGTTTGTTCAAGCTCCTGTGGTTGATAAATGTGTGTAAATTTAGCGCAAAACAACTTAAAGAGTAAGTAAGCTTGTTCACCAAGTTACACTGTATTATTACTTTGAAGGTTAGTATAAGACACTTTATCCTACTTGGAGGATAAAGACACCACAGTTCATATTATGAGCAACATGCATCTCTGTTTCATAGCCTTTGACTGTGTACAAGTCTGTGCAGTAACAGCTGTGGTGACTATAACACGTCTATAGTTTCTGTCCATTTGAGCTTTGAACTTGAATCACAGGAGGTAGATAAACTGATTACCTTTTTCTCATCACTGTGACCAAATACCTGACAGGAAGCAATTTATGGGAGGAGAGGTTTATTTTGGCTCACAGTTCAGGGATATGGTCCATTATGGCTGAGAAGGCATGGCAGCTAGGCTGGCTCTGTCTGGGGTGGCAGGGGGTAAGGCATGCTAGGTTAGGTAGTAGAGCACTAGATAGATACCAGGGCTGGGTTATACTTCCAAAGGTTTCCCCCAGTAACCTATCTCAGTCAGCCAGGCAAGACCCCTCACAGCTTCATAACCTCCCAAACAGTGTCATCAGTTAGTGACTGGGTGTTCAAACACGTGTGCCTATGGGGGGCATTTCACATGGAAATGGAAGAAAACACAAGTAAACCTAAGTTTCTCAACATGGTTGAATTGCCAGCTTCTTTATGAAGGCTACCTGGATGTGGAACTCCTGACTCCTATAGCATTGAGAAGCTGAACTCACTCTTGATATTGCTTATATTGGTATCATTCTGCCTCTTCTGTATCCTATATGCACAATGTTTCATAACTCTCACAGGCAAGTACTTACTATTTTAATTGAGTCTGTATTGCTTAACAGTAATTATACCAAATAACACTGCAATTTACTAGGTACCAAACACTTTCTAAATTCTTTACCTGCATTTTTGCTCTTGATCCTCACAAACTGTTTTGTGGTTAAAGTTACACCATCATCTCTATTTTCATTTGTGAATTAAGTATAGGATATATAGTCCATTATATGTGTCTTGTAGGTTATGTGAATTAACCGCACTGGTGCACTGAGATTTCTCTGGAGTCATTGTGTGATGTGCAGTTCACACGTTTGCTTTATTTTCAGCCTCCTTAGATGAATTGTCAAGAATGTCACTGGCCTGGGGGAACTTAATGCCTCTCACTGTGAGTGCACTGTGGCTCTTGCCACCTGCCAATGTCCCTCCAGCAGTGACTGCGCATCACTCTTTCTAGCCTCTTGACCTTCAATGAAAACTCTGCTGGGACCACTTCAATGTCATTTCACCTCACCACCCATGTCACTGGGGATTTCTAGTCCTGTCATATGGATGTAGAAGTTTTAAGAGATATGGTAACTTGACCAAAGCTTTTTTTTTTCTTAACAAGTGGGTGGTTGAGGCTAGAATGCAGTAGTTTTGTCTAGATTCTGAGCTCTGCCTGTCTCAGCACACCATCTGATGTTCCTCTGAGGTTATTGCAAGAATGGTATCAGGATAGCAATCTCATACAGTACAAATCCTTCAAAACTAGAACGGCTTGATCAATAAAATGCTTCCTGTTCAGGCATGTGGACTTGAGTTTGCTCTTCAGAACCAGTAGAAAAAGGCAAGGTGTGGTGATGAATGCTCATAAAACCAGTGCTGGGGTAACAGAGAGAGCTGGGTTCTTAGGGCTTGCTGGCCAGCCAGCCCAATTTGATCAGTCAACCTCAGGTCTCAGTGAAAGACCATGTCTCAAAAACCAAAGTGAACAGCCCCTGAAGAATATCAGCCTCTGAGGTTGATCTCTGGCCTCCGTATGCACACACTCACATTTGCACCTCCATATGCACACACACCTGTAGCACAAATCTTAAAAGGTCTTATTAATAAAATCAAACCTGGAGCCAGGTATTGGGGTGAATGCTGGAAGATCAGAGAAGCAGAAAAAAGTCACACCCACCTCACCTTGCCAATTCCTCAGCTGATCCTGTTTCCTCAGACTGGAAGCCTCTCAGTCCTTATCCAGAATGAATCTCAGCTGAATTGATGCTCGAAGCCTAAAAGCTTAACCAGGCCAAAAGCTTCTAGTTCCCGGTTTTCACGCCTTATATACCTTTCTGCTTTCTGACATCACTTCCTGGGATTAAAGGCTCTCTTCCTGGGATTAAAGGTGTGAGTCACCATGCCTGGCTATTTCCAGTGTGGCTTTGAACTCACAGAGATCCATGCCTCCAGAAGGCTAGGATTAAAGGTGTGAGTGCCACCATTTTCTGGCCTCTGTATCTAGTGGCTGTTCTGTTCTCTGCCCCAGATAAGTTTATTAGAGTGACAATATTTTGGGGAACATAATACTACCACACACACTATACATATGCAATTGTCTCACACAGCACACAGCAAGTCTACCTAAGTAGTCTGAGTTCCTCTTTGAATAACTGAGTAGGGGGTGAGGGTTCCAGATTCCTTTATGGTCTATCCCTGGTTACTGTGTGGATAGACACAGTGTCCCTAGAAACCCCACTTCCCCAGAGGACAGGTGAGGGCCTGAGAGTTGGGACAGATGCATGTGAGAGGCTTCTCTGAGATACAGAGATCACTCTACAGGGAGACTCTAAACCTGCTCCAAAAAGCCAGGACTAATCAGCAGTTTGCCACATCAATTTTTCATTAAATATGAAGAAGAGAGCCACCCAGATGTACTCATTATTGTTGGTGATTTAGCAATTTAGAAAATGCCTACTAAAGGCTCCCTTGGTAGCATGGGAGGGTTAATGTGTCTTCTACAGTCATTCATGGCCTCCCAGGACACCATTTATACAGTAAGAGGGAGAGAGAGGCACCACCCCCATGAAACCTCATCATACAGCCCTGGTTTCAATCACTGGGGATGGATGTTGGCAGCTGAGGTTGGTGTTATAGCTGGAGCTCTTGAGATAGATTCCTGAGGGTCTCTGCCAGCTTTCTTTAGGACATAGATTCCCACAGATCTAGACCAGAGTGGAAGCTTTTAATGTCCAAATTGGCATAAACTGGCCATTTGGAGCAGAAGCAGTCACAGGAGAGAGGATTTGGCTTCTTGATAAATGATAGTGATCAGGTGCTTCCCATTCCAAAGGTTAAGTAGGGAAGTTGACCCACATTTAATGAGCTGCGTGTTACTGTACTTCACAGAAACAGAAGACAAAACGCCATGTGTGCTTCTGCCTTTGGTCGCCTGAATTTTGCTTCTTGGCCCTGATTACCATAGCAAATTACCAGCATTATTCAAATTAGAAAAATAAACTTTAAATGGGAACATTGCAAGACTCAAACTTTATTCATTTCCAGTGCTAATATTTTGAGTGGCATAAATAAATAAATTGTGTTCAAATTTGCAATAGTAGTCCTCAGGGTAAAACTGACATTCAGCCAAAGTGGTAAGGATATTAAAATCAATAGATTATAAGGGAAAAAGCCTTTAGTAAATATTTTTTCTGCTGAAATCCCATCTTTGTGTTTATAATGCTGAAATATCAAAAAGGTTAGATTTGCATGTGGGTTGGACAAGACCAAATCTGGGAATCTAGACCATAACATTCTTGTTGCTCTTTTCCCCTTTGAATTTTGTTTTGCAGCATGGAATGGTGGGTTGTAAGGATCGTGATGAGAGGAGCTTTGCGGGTAAGGCAAGTGTTCACATGGTAATGGTGTCCACCCTCCATGCTATGCCATAGATTTGTGTTCCCTTTGAACATTCTAGCCTTCCAGAATTGAGAAGGCTGCTGGGGAAAAAAAACACTCAGTGATACAGCAAATCAAGGGTTAGAGTTACGCAGAGAAAATGTTGGCTGATCTCCTCCAACTTCTGTCTCAATATTTGTTTATGCCTCTGTGTAAAAAGCAGTCTGGATGTCTTGGTCATGAGTCCTGTTTGCTGACAATTATAACAAAGCCTCATTAATTTTAAAATCAAGGATTGCTGAAAATCACTGTCCAACTAAGCAATTCAAATTGTCTGACTATTCAATTCTTTTGTGTCTCAAATTACCTACAGACTGACAAAAATTCTGAATGAAGGCATGAAAAATGAAAGTCCTTTGTTGTAACTGGCAGTGTGGAAAAGACCGTAGCACTTGGAGTCAGAACAGTGGTTGACTTCTGTCCATGTCTTCATCTAACTGTGCCACTGCTAAGAGGCATTTAGCATCTCTGAATACCAGTTCTTCATGTGGAAGAGGTATCACAATGATAATCCCTGAAAACTTGGGTTCTGAATCGAAGTATAGACCTATGCTTACAAGCACTACTGTGGATCCTTTCTGGGTGATGTATTTTTAAAGGTGGGAGGACATTATGTAACCTCCCCAAACACAAACAGACATGCATTTTAAGGAGCATCATCAGTGTCATTGTTGGCTGGCAACAGCACAAGATTTCAGGTGGTATCTCAGGGGTCCTTTCTCTGTAGTTTGGAGTATTCTGGTTAGATGTGTCATGGGTTCTGAGATTCAGAATCATCACATTTTTGGCAGGTTTCACTCTTCAGTCATAGCTCATCAGCAACTCCCATCCCACTGGTCATCCCTCAATGACACTTTACTTCTATCATCTACCTGCTCTTTTCTCAGCAACTGATCCAACCAACATGGTTGGCACCTGCCTTTTTTTTTTTTTTCTTGTCAGGATGCCTGGAAAGAACCAATGGAGAGAAACTGGGGCCCGTTGAAAAACCTAACAATAGTAAACTCAACCAGTTCTTGCTGCGGAGCTTTCAGGCGGACAGGGTTTGGACCCCATTGAGGATTTTGTCTAATTCCATATGAAGCACAAATGAGCTATCCATGCTGAGAACTTGTTTAATGGTGGGCTTGTGATCAAAATTAATCATGCTATTCTTTTAGACAACTAAGTGTTGGCACTTCATCATACAGTAATGGTGACCAACACAAATTTCATTTAGGTATTATTATATTCTGGGAGATTATATAGAAAAGGACTTCAAACCAGTCATTCTGAAGATACAGGAATCTGGATTAATATCCTGACTTTGTTGCTTAGCTGAGGTTGAAATATCATAAACAGGGTTTGACTTTCCCCACATTGCAAATATGAACTGTGCCTACATTAGATGGGGGTGTGATGAGTTAAGTGACTTTGTGCATCAAAGATGCTTATACCAGGTCCTAGCATGGTTTTTTAGCATCTAGTACTCACATATGAATGGTAGGGTTTGGGAGACAGCTTAGTCGGAAAGCATTTCCCATCTGCACGTGAAGACCTGAGTTCCAGCCTCAGAATCCATGTGAAAAAGCTAGCTTGGTGACCTGCAATCCTGGAGGAAGCAAAGGCAGGAGAATCCCTGGGGGTTCGTTTATAGTTAGCCTAGCCTACCTATGAACTCCAGGACAAATGAGGTATCCAGTCATAGAAACTAAACCAAACCCAGATGATGGCACTCAAGGAAGACACCCATGATAGACCTCTGGCCTCCATGCACACACAAGCACAATTGCTCCTGCATTCACAAGTGCGTACTAATACCCTCCCGACCCAGAAACGATCAACGGTGTTATTATCATCCACCCTTAGGCAAACACAAGTTTTCTTAGGAAAAAAGTGTAGAAACACTGAACACTTACTTGCATTGTAAGATTAAAGTTTTTTTCCATTGTAGGCTGTTTAAATAATGTGTTAAGCAGGTGCAGGTGACTTTGGGAAGGTGTTTGTTAAACTAACCTTTTCTGAAATATGTCTTCTATGTCAAACTGCTTACTTGAGTCTTCCCTCCCTCCTGGCTGGGTTAATGCTGTCTGACCACACAGTTACCCTGTGATTCATTTTCCTAACTCATGGTGTCATTTACTTTAAAAGAGCTTGAATAATGGGTTGAATCATGAGGAATCCAAAGCTGTGTACTTGACCTTCACTCTACACCCACGGACACAGGTGTGGGTGTATTTTGGATCTAAAGCCAAACTAAGGAGAAATTACATGCCTATCAACCATCTCATTTAGTCATTTTTAGTAAAAACGTAATTTTTTTTGGCAAGGAAATGTTCATTAATTAAATTCATTTTACAGTCTTTTATTATGTTTAAAATAATCATTTTATAAAAATTGGGAGCCACTATCTTCAACCACAAAGCATTCAAACACTAGTAAATGTTACTTGAAGTTATGCTAGCTAGTTGCTCTCTCCATGCCTAGTGTTCTGTCTTAAGTGCTCCTTCCTCTAGTTCCATAAATCATGTCATTATTTTGTGACTGGTGACATGTACACCATCCTTATTAGACTTGTGCTCCCAGGATAAGCACTTTAAGTCATCTTTGCTTTCACAATATCTGGTAGATACACATGCTTTGTCCTAATCAAACTCTGCACTTGACATTGGGAGGTTTACACACACACACACACCTTGCCTCAAAAACCTTCCTCAGAAGGGGAGTAGGGAGGAACTGAAAGGTATTCATCAGAGCTGTTCTCATGGACAAGCTGTGCTGTCTCCAGAGTGGCCTGGGAAGAAACCATAGTGATGATATTACTTCCCAAGCATCTTTGCTTTTATTTCATCTCCTTACTTGTCCCCTGAGGGAAAGAATCAATCTAAATTTATTGAGCAAAGTACTAATGAAATACAGAAACAAATAAAACAAGGTTTCACACACACACACACACACACACACACACACACACACACACACACACACAGAGAGAGAGAGAGAGAGAGAGAGAGAGAGAGAGAGAGAGAGAGCTATAATGCAAAGAGGAAATAGGAAATGTGATACAGCATGTCTCCAAGGCTCCCTGTGTAACAGGTGCTATGCTGAGTAGCCAGCACACACAATCTTTGTTACGATCCTCAGAGGCTACTAAAATCATTACCCTGCTTTGTAGAAGACTAAGTGGAGGCTGAGAAAAAATAAGATTCCTTGCTAAGAGTACATAGACCCTAAATTGTGGATTCAGGATCCATACAAATTCTTTCAGATTCCCCGGAGTAGTACCTCACAGCAAGAGTGAGAGCAACAGAGAGAGAGAGAGAGAGAGAGAGAGAGAGAGAGAGAGAGAGAGAGAGAGAGAGAGAGAGAGAGAGAGAGAGAGAGAAACTCATACGACCTATAAATGCAACCGTTTGCTCATACCACCAAAACATTTAAATTCTGCCTACAAGTTTCAGGTCTATGACCACTTTCACTTTATCAGTTGAAGGCAACAACTGACACTCAACTTCCTCAAATAGGAAAGC
The DNA here is from genome assembly GCF_004664715.2 of Peromyscus leucopus. NCBI lineage: Eukaryota > Metazoa > Chordata > Mammalia > Rodentia > Cricetidae > Peromyscus > Peromyscus leucopus. The sequence goes on from NC_051067.1 coordinate 52,469,808, forward strand.
AACCAACCACCTGCGTCAGAGTCACCTGAGGGCATCTGGATCCACACGCCTATTCCCAGTCCTGAAATTGAATCAGGGCTTCTGACCATGGATCTCAGGAGACTCTAATCCCAGGGGAAGTTTCCCTAGGGAAGTAGTTCCCCCCAATCCTGGAGGATTCCGAGAGGGAACTGTGTGTAGGTAGGGAAACAGTCCTCTGTGCACAAAAGCAGGACTTCAGGAAGCCAAGGTCCGCTGCTCTGCAAGTCACTTCTCATTACCCTAACCAAATATCAACAGAGCAATTTAGGAAAAGAAGCACATAGTTTCAAGAGGGGGATGTCCTCCTAGTGTTTATGGGGAGGCCATGGTAGTGTTTATGAGGGAACCCCCCCTGTTCACTATGGCATGCTCGCTTCTCAGAAAGCTCAGACTGGAACTGGGACCAGGCCATAACCCAGAAATCTTGGACCTCCAACTCCACAGATTCCAGCTAGGTCCCATGTCCAAGAGATCTCACTTCCCAAAGCAGTACTACCACCGGGACTAACTGTTAGAAACCATGAGCTGATGGGGACATTCCACAGTCAAACCACAGCAGCTGCTGTGCAGTACAGACCAGGAATTCACAACCTGTAGGCAGATTCCACTGAGCGGCAGTGTGATAACTAATCTTCATTGTCAATGTCACTGGATTTTGAACTGCTCAGGAGACACACCTCTGGGTATGTCTGCTAAGGGCATCTCCAGAAAGGTTTAAGTTAAGATGCAAAGTGGGATGTGGATGCAGAACTGGAGTGGTACTGTACTGGTACTGTACTGTACTCCCTGTATTGGGCTTTCAGACTGAATGAAAATGAAAAGGGAAAGTGAGCCAAGCTCCAGCATTCACCTCTCCCTGTGTCCTGACTGTGGATTCAATATGGTCAGTTGCTTCAAATCTCCTACCACAGCCAGAGCTGCTTTAACCACACCTTCCTCACTCTGGCGGACTGCACCCTCAAATTGTGAGCCAAAATAAACCCTTCCTTTTTAAAGTTGCTATTGAGGTACTTTGTCATAGCAACTAGAAAAGAAAGTAATACAGATAGCTTTGTGTGGTGAAATATTAGTGTGTTTTATTCAAAACCATTTTACTCATAGCATATTCCCTGGCCCTCAAAGACCTGCCTACTCTCACTGGAGTCCATAGCAACGCTTGCTTCCTTTTCTCTGGTTCATGCAGGCTTCACCCTACAAAGTCCTACCAGACAGCATGGTAGCAGGACTCTCACTGAATTTAGCCTTTTGGGGGGAGACTGTTTGGTCACCACCCATTCCTGTCACTGTGCCCCAACAAACCATACCAAGTCAGAAAGCAAAAGCCCAACATTCCCCAAACTCTAGTCTCCTTGTTTCAGGGGGTTGTTAGCTGACTCTCAACTCAAGGACCAGAAAGGTCTTTGGTATGTATGATGGGATGGATTATAATCGGCATAGAATGGACTGGCATCTGTGAACATTTTTTAAATTCAGTTTTATGGCATTGAGACATCTTAGTTTGGGGTTGTTAGCATTTTCTAATTCTATACAACTATCTCAAATAAAGACTCTAAAGAAAAATGAAGCAAACAATGATTTGAAAATAAAAAAAATACTGCACAAAGTAAAAGAAGGAACATAGCTTTATGAGAGTTAGGGGTATCCTCCACGGGGCTGAGGGTTGTAAGAGCACACATTTCCTTGTTTTGATACCATTATGACACAATGTTGCCATCTACAATGTTTATCTGCAACAGTATAAGCAAGTTACAAATAGCAAAGTATTTCACAGGGCTGGGGAGATGACTTATCAGGCAGTTGTGAGGACCAGCACTCAGATCCCCAGCACCCACATGAATGTCGCTTGGGGGTGGTGGCTAGCATGTATTCCCAGTGCTTGGGAGGTAGTGACAGGGATGCTTAGAACACACTGGCTAGTGAGATTAGCTGAAGTTCTGGGTTCAAGTGAGAGACTTTGGATCAATATGGTGGACAATGATACAAGAAAACACATGGCATCAACCTCTGGACACCACATGCATACATGTGTGTATGCACCCAATCCCCCATGAGAGCATGAATACATCAATGTATTCTGGAAACAACAACAACAACAACAACAAGAATCTCAGATTGCTTTAAGAATGTTTACAGTTGTGTGTTGTGCTTCATTTATAGCTTTTCTGGACTACAGTTAGTCCACAGGCAGAGGGAAGGATATCCCTGTATGGATGACCGACGTTTCATGGTGTTATGAACTGGCCTTCCTCTCCCACCATCTCTGACAGTTTCTGCCCTCTGCCTTTTCTACCTATTTTGTGAATTAACCTGTCCCTTGTCAAGCCCAGTGGCACCTGCCGCAGAGTAGAAGGCCAAAGGAAGTTCAAGTTCATGTACAGTTTCTAATCAGCAGCGAAGGGAAGGCCACTCCTCCTGCTAATGGGGAAATATGTCGATTCTGATGGTATCTAAGGATGCCAGACTCCCAAGAAACCAGGCCCAAGGGAGGGGGGGGGATGGTATTCATCCTTCCACTTTGTTCCAATGAGAAGACCAACACAGAAGCAAGGTAACTCACCGAGGCTGAGTAGCATTAGAATTAGAATCCTGATGCTTGAATTTGAGCCCCAGCCTCTGGGCTCCTTGCCTATAATGTCAGAAGTACCTTTCAGTTTTTTATCTTTTTCACTAATTGGAGATTTCAGATGAGCCTAAGACAAGAGCTCCAATGCCCAGTGCCTTGAGCAATCGAAGAGTGTGGATTATATGCTTTAAAACATGCGTGTCTATCTGTTGACAGAGTACATTTGCAGTTGTTGACAAATTTGGATATCCACTAATCTTTTCACACACATTAGCAGTAGCTATTGCTTTAGTAATCAACTTTGAACTGAATGCTATAAAGACACAGCACATAGAAACCACGTTGGAAAGCTGTAATATTTCTGGCTTTGTTAAACTGGTGCTTTCTGATCTGCTTGGGAAGGTTTTGAGTGTGGGTTTAATTAGAATCTTTAAACTCACATTAGTGTGCTCATACAATGGGGATAACAGATGAGGCTCTCAGTTTGGGGTTGATTCACTGTTGTTTGTGTTCAGCTGGATTGAGAAAGATGTAAACAAGAGGAAGCATTTCTGAATACAAGCTTCCTGTGGGAGAAGTAGTTGTTCCCTAAAGAAAGTTAGTATTTGTGTTCTCAGACTTGGTTCACATTTTTAGCTACTGGCCAAATTATTAGAGATGTCAGTATCTACTTTGCAAAACCACAGTCAAAGCCAATGTCATACTGACTTCTAGATGGCATAAAGGAAAGGCCCTTGGACCTCTTTACTAAAGACTTGGTTCCCCTACCCCCATGACTCCCAATCTGCTTTCTTTATTCTGAAACTAGACTTTGGAGAAGTAAAGTAGATTAAAATGGCACAACAATTCTAGATAGTGTATTTGGGTTGCTACCCAAGCTAGGACAGGGGCATTAGCAAACATTTCTAGGAGTTGTGGCAAGAACAAAGCAGAGACATGTCACAGAGATCTGTACTTGCAGACGTTTGTTCTTTTTGCATTGGCTTATGCTCCCCAGCCCTCCCCATGCTTCCCGGCCCTCCCTATGCTCTCCAGTCCTCCCCATGCTCCCAGTCCTCCCCATACTCCCCAGCCTTCCCCGTAGTCTTCAGCCTCCCCATCCCCAGTACTGCAAAGCCAAAATATATGTCATCTTCGTGTTATTTTATCTTGATTTTGACTGTTTGTTTATCCATCTGATGCAACTATTGGAGTGAAGGTATTTGTACTTAGTAAGGGTCACAGAATTCAATAAAACTTGGGAAAAAATAAGCATACAGTCTATCTCAGATGAGTGATACTTTAAATTTGTTTAGAACACATATGAAATGAAGCTGACTTCTTCAGGTGTATTTTGGTGGAGTATGAGCTAAGTTCTTCGGAGCTGTGTATGGTGCACAGGCTTCTATTAGATGGGTGTCTAGACTTGGGAAGGCCTGGGGAGAGCAACTGAGATGATCAAGGACCAAGGGCTGGTGAAACAGAGTCTGTGTTTCCTTGAGAGGTGTGTTCAATTCTGCTGCACCCACAGAACTTCTTAGGCATTACATGGTACTGCATGGCTCTCCTATTACACATGAAGGATGTGGTTTCCAGCAGAGGTGTCTTCCCTGCATCTACCACCAACTTCCCTGGAGGCTCCAATCTCTTTAATAGCACTCTGGAAGGAGTGTTCTGCCACTGTAGTGCTTAAATGTCTATTTAACAACATGCTTTGTTGCCTATTTTCCAGCTTGTCTAGAGGTGGGGAGGTCACCTTAATGCCCTGGTGACCTCTGACAACTGTTTTAAGGCGATTAATGCACCAGCACTTTCACAAATCTCCTTCTTGTCATCTGCGAGGCATGGCTTTGTCTCATGGAAGAGTCATTCAGGACAAATTACTATGTGTAGTAGCAGTCTCCTGGAATCACCCAATCTCCAGCTTTCACCAAAGACACTCGGACCCCAGAATAGAGCTGCCCTGAAAATGCACATTAAGAACTTTCACTCCGCAGTGAAAGAGGGGTTGTTTGGTTTCCTACAAGGCATGTCTTTTGTTTTCATGACTCTGCCATATGCATTGGTGAGTGTCCTTTGGACTCAGGAGGAAGAATAGAGTACTCTTGTTTCTGCTGAAGGTGCTGAGTCTTCAGGCGCTCTCAGGCAGGGACTGGCTTTGTGCCACTCTGGGAAACTACCAAAGGGTACAAACAGGAAAAACTCAAGCTCCCTTCCAGCTTCCCAGTGTCTGCAGAGGGAGGGTAACTCAAGTGTTCAGGGATGCCTCATGAAGTTGAACTCTCAGGACCTCCATACCATGTATTTACCTGGCTGAACGAGGTGGGAGGGTGGTCAGTATTTGCTCTCTGCTGGTGTCTGGGCCCCTTCCTGTTTTTTTTTTTTTTCTGCTACCGGGATACCAGGATGTGGGTACAGGCTGGTAAAAAACTGGTGCTTACCTGTGAACACTATGGTCTTCTCTGCTTTGGAGGAGTCATGGAGCACAATGGCCTACGTACATCTTATCTTTGCAGGTAGCCTTCGCATCACTGCAAGTGGTCACAGAGCATCAGCCTGCAGAACACCTCAAGGGTAGGAACTGTCCTTACATGCATGAAGCTTTTCTATGTTTCCCTTCTTCTCAGCTTACTTCTAAACTCTTTCAAAAAAATTGTGTCCCAACTGGAAGACCCAGGAGTGCCCAAGCCTCCTAGCTTAGGGATAATTGGTCCAAATGTTCCAATCACAAGTGAAGGAATTTCACACAGGCTCACTGACAGCAATGGAGGAGTCACTGACCCAGCTGTGAGACTCCAGGACTGCCCCTGAATAGCCTCACAAAGAGGCAGAAAATCAAGGTGGGTTACTCTGGACACTGGGTGATACCTGGGTCCCATCTTCTCACAGAAATAGATCTGCAATGGGAAGTGAACAACACAATGTCTGGGTCATATCATCTTCCCTTCTGCCTCCAGCCTTTTTCTTCCTCTCACCATCAGCCACCATCAGGAAGTCATTTCTGTGACTCTTATCTGTTCCCAGCAGGCCAGACTGCAGTGACCTAACATTTGAGACCCAGTGACTTCACTTACTCAGACTTCCTTAGGCCTTGCACCTTTGCCTCTTTCACAACAGCAGGATCAGAAACTGTCTGTCTCTGTCTCATTGCACACGTGTGTGTGTGTGTGTGTGTGTGTGTGTGTGTGTAAAAATTTCCTCCAAATTGAAACAATCACCTCAGAAAGAAAAGGGGAAACTCAAGAAATGTAGGAAACAAACAACTCACAAGTCTCAAGAAGTTCTTGAAATTTACAAGGTTTACAAGGCCCCTCCCAAGGTTAATGGAGCAGAGAACAACTGCTAGAGGGGAGTTTCTCTGATCAGCACTGCTGCCTGACAGTGACTCTGCAACCTGGCAGTGACTATAAGTCACCCAGAAAATTCCAAGGATGCAGTTTTCAAGAGTCATGATCATATTAGGGTGGGATATTCTGTGATCCAGCTTCTTTTGAGTCATACATGGTCCTGTAAGCAACTCCAAAAACCTTGGTTTGACAACTTGGACTACGATGACATTGTTTCTTTGGTCTGTAGTTGGTTCTGGCTCCTATGTGGGACAAGTAGACACCTATTTCCATTTCTTCAGGGAAAGTCTCACATGCTGTAGGCAAAAGGGGCCAAGGAAAGAATGCTGTGCCCCTGGTTTGACTCTAACCTGAGACTTGGAAATCCCAGCATTAATGGCCAAACACTACTTCCTGCCACATAGCACTTTTCAACTAGCTCACTCAGCATGCTCCTCAAAACCCTATAAAAGGCCTCTGCTCCACCCAACCCTCTGTTGTGTTTCTTCCCATTCAGAGGCAGCCTCTGTTTTATTTTCACAAATAAATCTCTTGTGTGAGGTTTGTTATGTTCTGTGACATTTTTGGCTCTTGACTGCCAAGATGCTCTTGTGCCAGAAAAACTTTTGCACACACCTCTGTAATCTCAGACAGTACTACGGTAGTTTCTTCTTGTCTATGCAGTCATAACCAACTTTCATGTGACTATTCATGATTCCACTTTACAGTTGCTTCAAAAGATAAGTCCAAGTGAATTAAATACACTTTTAGGAAAAGGGTGCTTTGTTTTTCCATTCCTACAATCATAGAACATATTAGTAGATACAAATAAATTCTTTGTGAAGGCAATGTTCAGGAAAAATGATAGGAATCCCTTTTGCAGGATCGGTAATTGTAATTGTGACCTTACTGTGAATCTCTTCTGTCCTCTTGGCTCCTGTCAGTGTGTTTAGATGAGATCCTTTTCGATAGTCATCTTCCTAAACTCTAACACGCAGAAACACAGTGAAAATTAATGTTGTCAACTGGGCAGGCTCTAGACTTACCTAAGAAGACATGGTAGACACATCTGTGAGGGATTTTCTAGGCTGGGTAAATTGAGGTGGGAAAACTATCTCTAAATGTGGGGTCACCATTCCCTGGGCTGGAGTCAGCACTGAATAAAAAGGAGGAAGTGGACTGAACAATAGTATTCATCTCACTCTGCTTCTTTTGAGAAAAGATTTATTTTATTTTTAATTATGCCTATGCGTGTGTGTCTATGTGTGAGTATGTGTGCATGTGTAAGTCAGAGGCCTCAGATTCCCCTGGAGCTGGAGTTATAGTTGTGAGCTGTCTGATGTTGGTGTTGGGGATTGACCTCAGGTCCTATGTAAGAGCAATAAGTGCTTTTAACCACTGAGCCAGATCTCTAGCTCACATCTTTGCTTTGATTGCAGATGTTTCGAGAACAGCTAGTCACATCAGTTTGTATCAGAAGTCAAAAGCACGTGGTATCTGTCTACCACAATGAAATCCCCTTGGATCCTGTGTTTATCCCACAGTTCAAAGTGCAGGCAACAGTCGTAGCTGACAACATCGATTTTCAGAAGATAGTTAAGATGTTAATCCGAGGATCCCCACTTCCCAGTATGTTCTGTAACTCAAGTGCATCATTGTAAGTGTTGGAGAGGTTGAAGTGCAAGCAACTAGGCACGGGCTGTGCACCCAACAAGGCTATTATTAAGAGAATACTTCTAACAGCAGGGCTCCAGCCCACCGAGGGGAGAAGGAAAAACAGACCAAACCTCCCACTGCTAAGACACCTAGAATTCTTCCACTGAAAAGCAAAACCCTTTTAGAAAAGGGTTTGCTAGACATGCAAATGGAGAGGGAGAGAGAGAAAGAAAGAAGAGAATAGAGAGCAGGGGAGAGAGAGAGGAGGAGGGAAGAAGGGGGAGAGAGAGAAAGAGGGGAGAGAGAAAGACAGGGGGAAAGAGAGAGGGAGAGGGAGAGAGAGAGGGAGAGAGAGAGAGAGAGAGAGAGAGAGAGAGAGAGAGAGAGAGGAAGAGATGGAGAGACTTCAAAGCAATTAAGCAATTTCACTTCCATGTGGCCTGTTTTACTCTTTCCTTTCTTGCTTGTGTGTGTTATAAAAATTGTTAATAGGCTTTAGGAAGCAAATCTTGGCCTTTGTTGTTTGCATCTCAGTGTGTGTGTGTGTGTGTGTGTGTGTGTGTATGTGTGTGTGTGTGTGTGTGTGTGTTTCATTTTATGGGCACTCCTCGGAAAGATTCAGAAATTCCAGGTAAATTATTATACCAGAAGAAGTCTGTCCAGTTTCCGATAAAACCAGAACTAATTTATTTATTTTTTGTTGTTGTTTATACTCCAGTACCTTTGACAACACACTGCTCTGGAGATGCGTATCTTCATTCTCCATTCTTTTAGTCTGTCATCTTGTTTTTTTCTTTGTTTTGCAATTGACAAGGAAAAAAAATCTGACACCAACCTTGGAAGGAAGATGGTAATGCATTCAAGACTTCTTTCCCCTGTCAGATGTGATAAAAATCTTGCCTAAAACCATGTCCAACCTTTTCAGCAGAAAGTCCAGATGGCTTTGCAGCCTGGATAACAGACTTCACTCACTGATGCTTCTTATGGTGTCAATAGGGCAATGTCTTTCTCACGGCATAAATGCAAAACAAAAGATAGCATCTGTGGTGTAGGGAGGAGGTAGGGCACAGAGGGGTTGATGCATGTGTGAAAGAGTGTGAACAAAGGAAAACTCAGAGCTGGGGAAGAAAGCCTCTCTTAAGTGAAGATTCCATCAGGTGGGACAGTGCTTTAGGTGGGACAGCCCATCAGGTGGACAGCCCATCAGGTGGACAGGTCATCAGGTGGACAGGTCATCAGGTGGACAGTGCATCAGGTGGACAGTGTATCAGGTGGACAGTGCATCAGGTGGACAGTGCATCAGGTGGACAGTGCATCAGGTGGACAGTGTATCAGGTGGACAGTGCATCAGGTGGACAGTGTATCAGGTGGACAGGTCATCAGGTGCACAGGTGGACAGTGCATCGGGTAGACAGGTCATCAGGTAGACAGTGCATCAGGTGGGAAATGGCTAAAAAGCGGCTGCAGTGGGTGAAACAGATTGTTGAAGATGGTGGCCAATTTTAACTTTTTTTAGCATTGGAGATGAAGTCTGACCATTGTGATAAATTAGGCATCTTTGCGGTCTCTTTCAGTCAAGTGTTCTTCTCATGTTTCTATTCTGCTAGATTCCATTTCTAATGTGAGACGCTGGACTGCCGGAACCTATCACCAGCACAGAGTAGGTAAGGACAGAAGTCCCAGACAAAACTGAGATGGCAATAGGACCTGGCAGGAGTGACATCGTGAGTCACTTCTTTACTGTCATCAGAGGAGGAGTCATTTTTAGTTTCTGCTGGACATTGCAGATGGATGAAATCATTGTAAATGAGGCTAGCAGACCTTTTGGCTTAGCCAGAGAGGTAAGTGTGTAGTATAGTCTGTTCTTCAGTGGGAGAGAAATCAAGACTCAGGCAAGGCAGCTATTCTTTAAGTAATTACTCACGAATGACCAGGGAGAGATGATTGTGGAATTGTGTTGTGCTCATGCACACCTTGCCCAGCTTCCTCCTCCTCATTGGGGTGATTGCCAGAGTGTTTGCTGCTCTCTTCTCTTCCTCCCAACTTCCAGGCTTTGTTGTACTCATCATTATGTTTATTAATGAAATTTCAGCCCAAGCACGTCTTTCACCGAGTCAAGATTTGCGTCTCCTGTAAAAACTCTCCCTAGTTGTCTCTCTTCAGTTATGACAGCCGGATATGCCCACAGCATCAGCCATGGTTCCCGGCTTCATATCATTCTCCTGAGGAGATTGAAAACATCCCAGAGTCAAGGCCTCAGCCAAGAACAATTATAATAAAAAGCCTGGGAATGAGATGAGAGCATCTCTGTCTTTAAACTCATATTTCCATGCATAGCTAGAGTGGAGACTCTTTGATAAGGAGGTAAATAGCCAGCTGTTGCTGGAATGGCATATTCTTTCTTGGAGAAAACATCTGAATGTCTTTATTATGTGTGTTTGCCTGCTTGTTTGCTTATTTATCTGAGACAAGGTTTTGCTATGTAGCTCTGAGCTGGCCATAGTTATGTACTTGCTATGTAGACCAAACTGGACTCAAATTCACAGAGATGCACTTGCCTCTGCCTCTTGAGTTGGAATCAAAGGTGTGCATCACCATGCCTGAGAGCTCATCTGTTGCAACTGTTTAAACTACAGTGTCCCTGGAAAGTCAGAACAATAGTTTTCTTTCTGTGTAGCCTATGTTCACCTCAAACTCGCTGTTCAGTCTAGGCCTCCTTGACTTCATTTCTTCAGCTTTAGTGTCCTAAGTGCTGGGATTCCAGACACATGTCTCCATACCAGGCAATAATATCTTCCTGTTTGGGATTTTTGCTGTAATGTTTATCACAGAACTGGAACACTGACAATTGTAATTGCTGCCTGGTTGTTGGATGGGGGATGGAAAGCGTTTTAACACTGTGTAGCATTGAAGTCTAAAAATCCACAGGAGTGAAGGCCATGACATGGCATTCAAAGTGCTACAAAGGTGAGACAACTTGGTCCAGAAAGAAATGTTGCCATGCACTCATTCACATCCCAAACAGAATGTGAACTTTGGGCTTTTAAAGTCATTACCTGGCTGCATTGTCAGCAGGTGTCTGGGCTACTGAGCGGCTGCATGCAGGCCTTGGTCTCTCCACAAGCACACAACACCTAAGAACTTGACCTGGCTCTAGAACCTTGCTTTAATTTGAGATCAGCAATAACAATATATGAAGGAACTCACTAAATAGTTTTTAAGTTTTTTGAGCTATATAAATCTAAATTATGAAAAATAAATTATTTTGTTTAGTATTACAAATTATTCTTCTGCAGTATAGTCTGCAGTGTTAACTTCCTTAAAATTCCATGATGAGAGCCTTTAGTAGTATTTTATATGTGGTGTATCAATAAGCACTTAGTAACAAACCATCCTCCAAGTCAGTGACTTCTTTAACCAGCATTTATTATTACTTAAGAGTCTGAAGTTGGGTTTCAGTAGAACTGAGGTAGACTAGGATTCATTGAACTTGGCTTCCAACTGCGGTTTGGGGTTAATTTTACAGTACTTGTACCTTATCTTCCTAGAATCAGCAGCTACCTAAACAACATTCTTTTCACAGCAATGTTCAAGAATACAAGTGCATCTGCAAAAGTGAATTTCACACCCCTGTGTCCTAGGGAAGGTACATGCATAAGACCAGCAACTTTGGGGTAGGAAATCACATTCATTCCATAGTAGAGGGAGACAAAGGATAGTTAACTGACCTACAGTTTAATTAATATTAGCAGCTTATTTAGTTAGACTGTGGAATACTGCGTAAAACCTACTGAAAAACCAAACAGTGTTTTCTTTCTTGTGTGTTGTCCATATATTGTAAGAGAGATGGCTTATGATAATATCACCAGGGGAAGTTATTTAAAAAGTCATTGACTATTGATACACTCATAATATATTTGATGCCTTTCTCAGTATCTACCAAAACAATGTGCCTAGTTATTGGGGATAATGAGGGGAAAGTCTGGTGCCTGAAGGGCTTCTGAGAGTGTTTTGGGTAGAGAAGGTCAAATAATCATAAGTGTTGGGGAGACAAGTGGAAAGGTCATCAGAGAAGTTGTTTTTTTAAGGTTTCTTGGGATTGTGAACCATCTTTCCATCTACAACTTAACTGTAAAACTCTTGGACACAATCTAGTGGTGGGAAGGAGGGCCCTTGTTATTTGTATTCTAAGTTAAAAAGCAAAATGAGAGAAAAGTCATGACATAAGAATTTGAAATGATTGATGGTGTTTCAAATTTAGGACTTCTAACCTTGAGGGGATCCTTGGTGTTGACAGGCAATCGTTTAGGTTGTCCTTGGTTTGTGACAAGTCACTTAATGGCCCATACTTAGTTTGGACCTCTTAGATGAGCTCCTGATTCTGACTAAATTCTGATATAATGGAAGAGTCTTCAGGACACTGATTCCAGCCATCTTATCTCATTAGAACCTCCCCAGCCTGAGTCCTGTGGAGGAGGGGCAGGAAGAATAGGAGGAACCAGAGTGGTCAGGGATACCACAAGAAAATAGACCACAGAATCAATTGACTGGGATTTATGGGACTCGCAGAGATCAGGGAGCCTGTACGGGTCTGACTGAGGTCCTCTGGATATATGTTATGGCTGAGTAGCTTGGTGTTCTTGTGGGACTCCTAACAGTGGGAGTGGGGGCGGTTGCTGACTCTTTTGTCTGCTCCTGGGACCCTTTTCCTCCTACTGAGTTGCTTCATCCAGCCTTGAGGTGATAGCATGCGCCTGGTCTTATTGTAGCTTATTATGCCATGTTTGGTTGATGTCACTAGGAGGCCTGCTCTTTTCTGAGAGGAGATGGAGGGGGCATGGGTCTGGAGGAGAGGAGAGGTGGGTGAGGAGACTAGGGGAAAGGGAGGAGGGAAAACTGTAGTTGGGATGTAATATATGAGAGAAGAATTAAAAAAAAAAAAAAAGAATCTCCTCAGCCTAGTGGCTGTCCTGTTCACTCTCAGAGAACGATCTCAGCTCTTCCTTCATAGACAAGCATACTCTTCTGCTGAGTGCTTTTAAAACTGCTGTTATCTTGCACCGGAACTACACATTTCCATATCTTCCTACCCCTGATTACCACCATAATCACAGACCATTCCTCCTTTACCTGGCTAGCCCCTCTGCTTCCATGAGTCTTGATTCTGTTTTCCTTACCTCCTTTAGGATGTTGTGTGTATGTAACTATCTATTTTTTCTTGTTTAAAAGTGTGTGTGTGTGTGTGTGTGTGTGTGTGTGTGTGTGTGTTGTGCCCATGGAGGCCAGAAGAGGTTGTCATATCCTCTGGAAGTAGAGTTATAGATAGGTGTGAACCACCCTAATGAAGGAGCTAAGAACTGAACTCTGGTCCTCTGTAAGAGCAGTGAGGACGCTTAACTGCCAAGTCATCTCTCTGGCCTCTGTTATCTTTTCTAATATGTCATATTTCTCTATGATTTTGTTTGTGTATTGATATTATTATTTGCTTTCTGTGATGGCAATTTTTGATTTCCAATTTTATTGGATTAAGAAAATACCTAGAGGGGCTGAGGACACAACACAGCTACTAGAGTGCTTTCCTAGCATGCTCGAAGCCCTGGGTTGATTTCTGAGCAATGCATAAATCCTAAGCTGTGAGTTCTCTGACCCATAACTGCCTACTAGACTGCTTAGTGACATTGTGTAGACAGTGACCCTTCTCCGAAGGAGTTCCCTTGGCTGCTGTTGTAAGCCTCTTGCAGTAGTTTCCTTTCCTTTTGCTCTGATAAAATATCCAACAAAAGCAACACAAGGAATGAAGGGTTTGTTTAGTTCGTACTTTAGGGGACAGCAGGGAAGGGGTGACAGCAGAAGCATGCAGCAGCTGGTCACACCGTGTCTCCTCTCAGGAAGAAGAGAGAGATTTGCTGGTGCTCAATTCGCTTATGCACTCTGGGATGTCAGCTCAGGGAATGGTGCCACTTGCATTGGGGTGAGTCTTCCTAGAAACACCCTAATAGACATGCCCAGAGGTTCGCTGCTTGGTGATTCTGTCAAGGTGACTGTCAGCATTAGCCACTGAAGACTCTTAACAGAGTCTCACTCTACCAGGGACTTCACTGGGTGCAAACCTGCCTGGGTGTTTTCAAGTGCAGCCTGTGTGTGCTACTGCCACCTGCTGGGTCTCTCCTTTTCTTCCCTTGCCCTGCAATTACTAAACCCTAGGTGCTGTTGCACCCAAGAGGAGACCACATGACAGCAAGGGCAGAGGGATGCAGGCACAAGCCAGGAGACAGAAAGAATCTCCCCCAGGGGATACAGTCCAAACCCTCAGTGGCTTTCCAAGTGAATTTCCAAGAACCCTTGGGGTCTCTGCTTCCCCAGAACCCAGATTACAGTTACATACCACCATACCTAGGTTTTTATTTTATTTTATTTTTTATTTTTGCACTTTTATTAAGCTTTCATGCATCTTTACACAATATAAAGTATTTTGTATATCCTTAACTTCATGTATAGGATCACATGCTATAACTTTTAAAAAAGTTTACCTATATCCCATACAAAATGGACAGCCCTGAAAGCATATACATACAAGTGATGTTAAAAAGACCAGGCAAAAAAGTTTTATGTATTTAGACACACACACACACACACACACACACACACATTTCATACCTAGCTTTTGATGTGGTTCTGAGGATGGACCTTAGGCCATGTTTGTACCCTAAGTACTTTACCAACTGACCTATCTCCCTAGCCCTATAATATTATATAGTTTTACGTAATTTGTGATAATGTTTATGGATTGATAACAATAATTGGTAATAAAATAGGATAGTTATATGTATTATGAAAATTATTTGCAATGTATTAATTATTTCTAATAGTTTCAGTTTAATACATTAGACTGTTATTGGTTTTGTTTGTGGCTCCTCTGTGATGAGAGGATATGCCACTTGTCACCTGCCTTCACTGGGTGCCATTCCCTGAGGAGGTAAATGCAATACCAAGGAGCCAGAGGTACTTTTCCCTGACACTGTCACCAAGTGAGTAGAGGCTTAGTTCTACTCTGACTCACTGTCCCAGGTCACCCTGTGATGCCAAGCAACTCGGTGACACATTTGAATTACCTCCTCCACACCCACAACCGAGGGCTTAGGGTAAGCTGATCCCCTAGAACAAGGGCCTGTGGAGCTCTCACTTTCCCTTCCCTCTCAGCCATTCTCTGCACTGATGGAGGAATGTCTTTTTGTATGCTATGAAAATGTGTTGCTCTGATTGGTTGATAAATAAAATGCTGATTGGCCAGTAGCCAGGCAGGAAGTATAGGTGGGATAAGCAGACAAGGAGAATTCTGGGAAGAGGAAGGCTGAGTGAGGAGACTCCAGCCCGCTGTCCAGGGAACAGCATGTAATGGCACACAGGTAAAGCCACGGAACATGTGGTGACATATAGATTAACAGAAATGTGCTGAGTTTAAGTGTAAGAGCTAGTCAGTAGTAAGCCTGAGCTAATGACTGAGCAGTTTTAATTAATATTAGCCTCTGTGTGTTTACTTGTGTCTGAGTAGATGCAGACCAGGCGGGACACAGAAAATCTTCCGACTACACTGCAGTTCCCTCAGGAGTCTCTGTAGGAGGAATGATCAAACCTGTTGAAAGTGGCTCACATGCCAGGAGAAGGCTCTTTTACATCCCCTCATTTTTCCTATAGTAGTGGCCACTGTTGTCCCTCCTCATGTCTCATTCTGTGGTCACAACTGTTCCTGCTACTCACTGGACTGACACTGTGAAATTCTAAGCCCTGAGCCCTGGCCCCTCCTAGTGCTGGGATTCCTTCCCTGACATTAGCTCAGCTCTGCTGAGTCCCTTAGGTTCTGCCATGGGCGGATGAATCTCTTCTGTTTATTAATTCTTGATGTGCACTCCTATAATCAACAATAGCTTTCTTACATTATCCATCACCCACTATAACTTGTTCACTCATTCATTCAATATTTACTGAATACATAATCAAAATATTTTTAGGTGCTTCCCTGAGGACAAAAAGTGTGTTTCCTTCATTTACAGATTCCCAGTGCCTTAAGAGGCACTCCGTAAATATTTATTGAAAGAACTTGGAGTTGAAGTCATAACACACTGGTATGAGTCGACTTTGTTGTGTGCTGTATGTCTGGATTTAGGCAATCATTTTCATTTTTGAGGGTTGTTTTTTTATCATACATAAAAGTATATAATGAGGCTAGGGAGATGGCTCAGTCAGTAAAATGACTGCCGAATAAGCACAAGGGCCTGAGTTTGATCCCCAGAACCTGTGGAGAATATGGCAGGCATGGTGCTGCATGCTGTAATCTCAGGTCTGGGGATATGGAGACAGCGGACCCAGGGAGCTTACTAGCCAGTCAGTCTAGCCTACTTGGTGAGTTCTGGGCCAGAGATAACCCCTGCTTCAAGACAAAAATCAAACAAAACAAAACAGTAGACTGCCTGAGGAATGGCATCCAACATAGCCTTCTAGCCTCCACGTGTATATGTACACATGTGTACCCCCGCGCGCTCGCACGCGCGCACACACACACACACACACACACACACACACACACACATACACACACACACACTCATGTAACTCCAGCATTTCCACATTGATGCAGTCACTGTATTAAAGGAGGCAAAGTGTAAGCTAGGTACTTAGACACGGAAGCAGGGATGCACTGTAAATGTTATGAGTATTGATAGGGGCTTCTGGGTCAGTGCTCATGGAGATGATTGCTCTGCAAAGTCCTTAGTCTACCTCATTTCCAGGCCAGTGTGTCATCTCCTATTTAAAATCACTGGATCTAGGGCTGGGGAGATGGCTCAGCAGTTAGCAGCATGCACTGCTTTTGAAGAGGACCCAAGTTCAGTTTCCAGCACCTACATTAGGCAGCTCACAGCCACCTGTAATTCCACCTCCAGGGGATCTGTTTAGCATGAATCTTAACAGTTCTTATTAATAAAAACAAACCCAAAGCCAGGTATTGGGGTCAACGCTGGAAGATCAGAGAAGCAGAACAAGCCACAGCCACCTCGCCTTACTAATTCCTCAGCTGATCCTGTTTCCTCAGACTGGAAGCCTCTGAGTCCTTACCCAAATGGATCTCAGCTGAACTGCTTCTCAAAAGCCTGAAAGCTTAACCAGGCTCTAGTTCCTTTCTGCTTCCTGCCATCACTTCCTGGGATTAAAGGTGTGAGTCACCATGCCTGGATGTTTCCAGTGTGGCTTTGAACTCACAGAGATCCAGATGGATCTCTGCCTCTGGAATGCTAGGATTAAAGGTGTGTGCTACCACTGCCTAACCTCTATGTTTAATATTATGGCTGTTCTGTTCTCTGACCCCCAAATAAGTTTATTGGGGTGCACAATATATCAATCACAGATCTGATGCCTTCTTTTGGGCTTTGATGGCTACCCAAATGTACATACACTTATAAACATATACATAAATAAAAATAAAAAAAAAATTTAAAAACTACTGGACCTAAGCCACAGGGCCTGAATACTAAGAGATACCTAGTGCTTGTTAGAAAGCCTACTCCTCTTGGTAAAACAGTGAGAGATTATGGAGGTCCTCTTTGTCACTTTGGTATCTGTATTATGTATGACCTTACTGCACAAAGGCTGTATAATCCAGAAAAGTTTTAGACACCATATGTACATATTTTAAAGATAAAGATGAAGGAGCTGAATAGTCTGGTTGCATTCAAATTAAAATATAGAAATACAGAAGTGACAACTTTTGAATGTCCATAGACATGAAAAAAGATGAAGTAGTCAAGTAAGAGTTATTAACTCTGTCTGCTGCCAACAGAGGGTAACAGCTGTCTTTCACATAGGATGCACCGGACCCGAACAGACGGAGTGAAGAATCATAACTGACAGCAAGTAGAAGAACTTCAGTGTGCTATGAAGTGAAAAGTAGAGTAACAATACAGAACACAGAATGTCAACGTCCAGCACAAAATCTTTAAGAAAATTAACCTTTTGTGGACAATCTTTGATCCCCTCCCCCTCTCGCCCCTTCCTCCCTTCTCCTTTTCCTCCTTTCCTTCATCCTCAGGGTTCATTAGACTTGCTGATTAAATACTTGGGTGACTAATTAGAGTCTAGAGTATCAGGCAAATCATTACAGCACTCCTTGAGGTTTATTTCCCGTCACTGAATTTTATGCTGACAGCTCTGGTATAATCTTGCCAGGTATCCAATTTGTGAAACAGACTCCATTTTAGAGAAATTCTAGGTCCACAGCCAGATTGAGTGGAACACGCAGAGACTCCCCTGTACCCTCTGTTCCTCCACACATTTCCCACTATCAGTGTCCTGCACCAGGATGGATAAGGCTGTGCTCCAGTCACCTCCCAAAACGCATCGTTTATGTTAGGTTCCCTCTCTGCACTGTGCATGATATACAATGTCTGGACAAGCGTTGAGCGTTACAGCATCACACAGAGATGTTCTGATTCCTAAAAACCCTCTGTGCTTCACCTGTTCTCTCCTCCTGCAACCTAACCTCTGCCAACCAGCTGTCTTTCACCATCTCCATAGTCTGTCTTTTGAAGACACTAGCATAGGTGGAACCTTTCCATGTTGGCTTCTTACTGCTTAGTAATATGCATTTGCGTTCCTTCCATGTCTTTTTTTAGGGCTTGATAGCTGATATTCTTTTAGTGGTGAGTCATATTTCATTGTCTGCATGTACTACAGTTTATTTATTCCTTTGCCCATTAAAGAAAAAATCTTGTTTCCAGATTTGGTGATTATAAATAAAGCTAGTATAAGCACTTGTGTGCAGGAATTTATGTGGGCATAACTTTTCAACTCCTTTGGGTAAGCAGGAAGGTTGTTGAGTCCTATGGTAAGAATATGTATAGTTTTGTAGGAATCTGCCATACTGTCTTCCACAGTGGCTGAATCATTTTTTTTTTATTTCTACCAGTAACAGGTGAAGCCTCTTTTCTTCACATCTTCCTTAGCATTTGGTGTTTGCCAGTGTTCTAGAATTTAGCACTCTAATGGATGTGTGGTGGTATTTCAGTGTGTGCGTGTGTGTGTGTGTGTGTGTGTGTGTGTGTGTGTGTGTGTGTGTGCTCACACACATCCATGAAGGTATTATCCATATGCATTTGAGTGTGCAGGTGCATGCACATATGTGCACAAGTATATGCAGAAGGCAGAGGTCAGCCTCAGCTGTAGTTCCTCAGACACTGTCTATCTTTTCTTTGGGGAGAGGCAAGATCTCTTGCTGTGGTGGTTTGAAAGAAAATAGCCCCCAAAGGGAGTGGCACTATGAGGAGGTGTGGCCTTGTTGGAGGAGGTATGTCACTGTGGGGGTGGGCTTTGAGGTCTCTTACATGCTCAAGTTATGCCCAGTATGTCAGATTCCTTCCTGTTGCCTGCAGATCAAGATATAGAATTCTCAGCTCCTTCTCCAGCACCATGTCTATCTGCATGCTGTCATGTCCCACCATGATGGTATTGGACTGAACCTCTGAACTGTAAACCGACCACCCAATTAAATGTTTTCCTTTATAAGAGTTGTCATGGTCATGGTGTGTCTTCACAGCAATAGAAGCCCTAAGACATTCACTGAGCTGCCAAGTAGACTAAGCTGACTGACCAGCCAGCCCCAGGGGTCTACCTGTCTCTGCTTCTCCAGGGGTTCTAAATGAAGTCCACCATGCCTGGCTTTTTTATGTGAGTTCTGGGGATGGAACTCAGATCTTTCAGCAATTTTTTACCCACTGATCCATCCCCTCATTGTTGTCTGAATTTGCTTTCTGAGTAACTAATTTGCAATTGGATGATATAGATCTGTGGGTGATGCTCAGGGTGTGAAGCCCCTGAACTGCAAAGGAATCTTTTATTTTCTGAGAGAGTTGGATAGACAGCACAGGATGCATATTCTTCTCTAACATTCTTTTTCCTCAGCTGTCAAGAAGCTTCCGGATGTTTCTCAGGACGCACAGATGAGTTGGTAATGACAAGAATCAAATTCTATCAGAGATGTGACAGGTTTCCTTTTGGGGGAAAAACAAGCTGTGAACTTTTTTTTTTCTGTAAAATTAGGTTCTTTTTCTTTTCCTCTTGAGATGTGGTCATATGTAGCTGAGGGTGACCTTGCTTCTGTTACTCTGACACTTACCACTCGAGTGTTGGGGTGACAGGTGTGTGCCACTACACCCAGTTTCTGTGGTTCTAGGGATTGAGCCCAGAGCTTCCTGAATCCTCCCAGCCTAGCCAAATCCCCAGCCACAGAACCAGGTTCTTCAGCTGATATTTAAACTATGCCAGGTTCATTGTTCTTATTGCAAACAATATACATAGTTCAGTGTGCTGGGTTGCAAGTATTTGCACTTGAGGAATGATATTTTGGGATGTTTCTGAGGTTGGGTCTTGGGAGCTCAGAGCTCTGTACTCTGTGGGTGGTCATTAAATGTTTGCTGTCACTTTGGAGGTTTCAAATTCTGTAAGTGATAAGGAAAACTGTGCCAGTTGTAACCAATGTGGTTTCAAGTATTCGGTGTTGTTTTGGCTCAGTGTGTACAGTTCTTGTCCTATGTATAAACCACAGTCTTAGTCACTAGGAATGGTTTTCCTTAGCTGGACCTATACTATCCCTGATTCCTAAAATGTGCCTAGTACATCAACAAGACCTAAGGCTATCCCACCCTAGAATTCCAGGATTTGTGGATGGTTGTGAGGAATGAAATGGCAAAAGCACCTTCCATTAGCAGCATCATTTCTGATTGAGACAGAGAAGTTTGAAAAGTCTGTGACATCAGAAGCAATGTCCATCATCCAACAACAGGCATCTTAGATAAAATTACATGTGGACATCTCTTTCCTTGTCGAATGGCTTGAGGCTGTTGTATGCAGAGCCCAGTCTTGAACAAGTTGCACTTGGAAGGCAGCCTGGAGTTTTCCTGGGCAGGAAGGGATCTTTGTATGTCTGGGTCTGTCTTCCTTTCAGAGATACCCTTTACACGGCCTTTCTGCTGGGATGCACACTCTTCCTCTCATCTGCAGATATGTGAATTCCAACGCTGGTCTGGCCTCTTTCTGCTGGCCTTTGTAATGCCAGCCCCTTTTGTTCTCCAGTATCTAGTTTATTTAATCCTATTGTTTCTGTTTTCCCCATTATTTACTATGTGCTCTTGACTTACTCTTGTCTCTCAGGCCCACTTTAATGTGGTTCTTAGTCCTTGATTTCACTGAAGTCTTTGCAATTCCCCATCCATCCATCCATCCATCCATCCATCCATCCATCCATCCATCCACCCATCCATTTAATGGGAATTTATCTTGGACAAAGCAGTATGCAAGGTAAAAAATTCAGATATGGTTTAGTTATCACGCAGGGTAGGAAACTCGAAGATGTTCACATTTACACAACAAAATGGCTTTTGATTCGTTCAATGCTTTGTGATGAGAAACTCCCAGATGCTGACATTTACCAGCTCCAGATAAGCAGCCTCAAACAGCGCACCATCTGCATTAGAGGTTAAACACTCCTGATAAACCACAGAATGATTAGGGTCAATGAGAAAAGAACCTTCTTTCCTATTCCATCTGTGTGCACATATGGAATGACTCTTAATAACTTTCCTTGACTGAGAAAAGAACTAATGAAACTCAGACTGCAAACTCTACAGGCTGGAGGAATAAAACAATCTGCTATTAACTTGACCAGGAAGTAACTTCTGCAGAACCTACTCCATGCCGGGCACTATTCCAGGCACAGGGATGTTACACTGCCAGATCTGGGACTTGTCCTCTTGGTATTTATACATGGATAAGTTGTTCAGGATAGATAGAACTGGAAAGGGTAGGATGAAAAATGAGAGTGAAGGGAGGCTGGCTCCTCCTTGCTACAGGTAAGTGTTTGACTCCAACTCTACCCCCTTTCTCCTCTATGTCTCTTTGTGGAGGAAGTGCATAAGGAAAAGAGACAGGGGTACAAGCATAATGAATTGTTTTTATATAAAACTATTTAGATAAAACACATTCCTTGAATAAAATAAATTGAGGCTAGTGTTGGAAGTTATTTAGTATTAATTATACAATATTGATCATAATTTTACCCAGAAGATTGGAAATTTCATATATTTCAAACAAATAATAAAAATGATGAGTGTTTTGGGGTCTATTAGGGCTTAGTTATTCAAAAGGTATTGGCAAGGGTTTACCAACAATCCAGATATGGCTACAAGCAGATGAAAAGTAAAATAACCATAATCTCCCAGAGTGAGCAGCAGCGGTGTGAAAGGGATGTGTGGTGTTGAAATGGACATCTGGATAAGAGTCCAAGCATGGTCTTATACAGCCATGTGATCTCAAGCAGGTAACATGGGCATTCTAATGTCACCCAGTCAAAGAGAAACATAGGAGTTTTCCCCAGCAGATAGTTGTACTCTCTTGAGGGCAGAGAACTAAGGCAAAGAGATACATGAGAGCCTTTTGCAGCAGAGAGTGATGTCTGGCCACAGGGCAGTGCAGTGGGTTCCTACCAGACAGACTCAGTACAAATGCTGGATGCCTATACTAGGCATTTGTTCTGTGGCTGATGGTAAGACTTTTCTTTCTGGTGCTTTGGAGTTCAGGGGGCATCATTTGGACTGGGGCGGGGTAAGCCTCCTTTCAAGGCATCTTGGGGGCAGCAGAAGTGCCTTGGAAATGCACCAGTTGGGATGCTATTGCTTCAGATACTCCCTGAAGAATCTGTTAAGACCCAAGAAAATTCTAGGCAATGAACAACAACAAAAAAGAACATCTAGAGATTTTGCTTCTCAGTAGTAGGTTTTCAGGTATCTGAGCACCTCCAGAGTTCAGACACACAGACTTCAGTGAGGATGTGAAATGGCTTGCGTCACCTTGCCATGGAGACCGCCCCTAAGACAGACAAAGACATGGAGGGAGGAAAAGAACCCTTGCTGGTCCATCTGCCTTCCTCCATGGAGCTGGCCTTTCCCTTCTTCTGACAGCTCTTTGGTTCTTGTCACCACAGTCAGGGACTTTTTCTTTCTCAGCATGGTGTGCCAAGTCGGGTCTGCACCCTGAGATGATGGAAGTGCAGTTAAATGAAGCTCTTTTTGAAACCAATGGGCTGGATCTTAAGCCTTCCTGAGAATTTAAGTGTAATTTAAGAAACTGGAAGAAATGATTGAGTCTCTGTCCTAATCCCCTGAGAGTTTCTGTACTCACTCGAGTGAGCAGCCTTAATCCTCCATGGTACCTGCGACCTCTGGATGGGATTCTTAATTACCAGAATCTAATTTCCCCTTCATGGGCACTACCTGAGTAGTGTCTGTCGCTCAAGTAAACTCATGTGAAAATAAAGTATTAAAATCAATAATTTGACTTTGAGGTGAGATGGAACAGAAAAATAACTTTCCAGTTTGCCTGGTCCTCAATTCCCAGGCAGCTAGCTTTTGTCTCTGCAGTGGTGGCTGGCTTGTGAATCCTAGTATCACAGCAGTGTCTACACCTGGGGTGGCATACAGGCGATCTAGCTATGTGAGCACTCACTGGAGATGTAGGGTTGAATACAGCTTCTGTGGGGATGTGGTGGGCTATGTGTTCGACTCTATACTTCATGAGAAGAAAAGCAGCAACACTGGTTGTATCAATACTGAACCCAATGCCCACCCATGCTCTGAGTCAGGGAGAGCATTGGCTAGCTTTGAGGTTGGCCACTTGACCACAGCAGGTCCGATTAAGCTTCTATGATCGCAATTCTTGTTTCTCCTAAACATGTTTCAGAGCTCACCTAAGACCCACCGTTTCTCTTCTGACTACTTACTTCTCTAGGGTCATGAAAACAGCTAAGTTTATCAGTTGTTTATTATTACCATCAGCACCAATGCCACTATCCATCATAGCTCCCTATGATGTCAGGAGAAACAAAATACAAAGCTGAGCACAGGAAGCTCACCTTGCCCCAGCAGTACAGTATGGTGCCTACCCTGCCTGGTCGGAAGGAAGTGGGGAACCACAGCCACTTGCCGGCACCATCCAACATTGTGTAATCCTCCAAGTTAATTGTCACAATAACCCTTCAAAGCAGCCACTTTGGCTTTTCCTATTTACAGAACAGGGAAGAAGCAGAGAGGCGAGTAACTTGCCAAGACATCTGAGGATGATGGTGGCAGTCAGGGTTTAAAACCCATGCAGACAAGTCTTCCTCTTTCCCCTTTATTTTTTCTACAGAGTAGAGTTGATATAATAGGTAGCTCCTACTGAAACTCTCCCATCAAGCATGCTGCACAACAACATCACAGGCAAGCCAGTTCTGTCCGTCATCCCCAGGCTGGATTCCTCCTCCTTGGACCACTGCTGTGTGTGTGCCCTGTAGTATCTTTACTGTACCTGTTTAGCTATCTTCCTATAGATGATGGAGGGGAGAATGAAAATAGCAGGGTTGCAGGAAAGAGAGCGTAGAAAGACAGGATCTTGAGATGTTTTAGTCATTTTATTTGAACAAAGGGTGGAATTCCATGTAGAATTCTCCAACTGGTAAAGGTGGGGATGATTCTTCTACATGTTTAAAGTTGAAATGTTTTATCTATCTATCTATCTATCTATCTATCTATCTATCTATCATCTATCCATCCATCCATCCATCCATCCATCCATCCATCCATCCATCCATCCATCCATCCATCTATCTATCTATCTATCTATCTATCTATCTATCTATCTATCTATCTATCTATCTATCTATCTATCATCTATCTATGTTTGCTTGTCTATCTATCCACCTGTCTGTCTGTCTGTCTGTTGTCTGTCCATCTCTCTCTCTCTCTCTCTCTCTCTCTCTCTCTCTCTCTCTCTCTCTCTCATCGTGTGTGTGTGTGTGTGTGTGTGTGTGTGTGTGTATTTGTGTGTGTGTTTGATGTGTGTATATGGGCATGTGAACCACATGCATGGTGGACAGAGGACAACTTATAAGGAATCAGGTCTCTCCTTCAACCACATGGGTACTAGGGACTGAACTCAGGTTAGTCAGTCATGGCAGCAAACCCATTTACCCACTGAGCAATCTCATCAGCCCCATTCTTATAGTTCTTGCATGACCGTTTGAGTGTCAAGCATTGGACAATGTAAAGGGAAATGGACTTGTACAGGTGACTTTCAGTTGCCTACTTATGCAGGGTAGCTCCTCCCACCCCAGGTGGGGACAGTTTTTGGGAGAAGGACAAGGGGTACCAACCTCCTGTGCTTCAGTGCCAGCTTAGGACAGGAGTCTGAGCCTCTGAGGGATAACTGCTTTGATCCTTATTTCCCAACTCCTTTCTTCTTGTCCCCCACAGCACACCCTACTGTCAGGGATGGGCCCTAATATAGACATGCAGAACATTTCCAGGATCTTGTTGGGGACTCAACAGTGGGTATCAAGATAGAAGTATAACTGCCTGCCACAAATTGTGTTACTCTACCCAGGTGTGGTGACTCATGCTTGTCATTCCAGCACCTGGGAAGCTGAGCCAGGAAGATTGTCACAAAATTGAGGAAACCCAGGACTTCCAAGTGAGAGAGACCCTGTCTCAAAACCACCACCGCCACCGCCACTACCACCACCCCCATCAGAAAGTGTGACCAAACTTATGAATTATCATCCCTCTTAAGGGTGAATGGATCTTTACAGAACTGCCCTTGCTAGCCCTGTCATCACCGTGACCCACTGGCTCCTGTGATGACAGGAACATAAGCAGTTAAGCCTGGTCAGAGGGTTTGGTTGCTTGCTTTGCCTGGCAAGAAGGGAGGTGGGGAACTTTAGCCACATGCACAGACTGCTACCAGCCAGTCAATCAGAGGAGCCTTCAGAGCCGAGGCCATACTTCTATTATGCAAAGCTTTCACAAAAATGTGCTTGCCACTTAACTTTCTGTCTGAGATTGTAGATATCCCTAAAATGCTCATGGCTATCATGTGCCTCCCAACACATCTCTCCCGCCAACTGGCAGCGCTAAAGATCCATAATGTGTCTTTTGCTCACTGGTAATATTTTTGAAATTCACTATGTCTGAAAAGCAGTCATCTGGAACATTCTGCAGGGCAATTTCTAGTCTCAGCTCTTGATGAAGGAAGGAAAGGCGGTGCGTGGAAATCAAATTATATGTTGATGAGAGCGCTCAGGCTCAGGAGCCTTTCATACTTAGGCACTGGCTGACTTTGGGTTCTGTATTCCTCGAGTGCCAGGAGCCTGTCATGCTTAGGTGCTGGCTCACTTGGGGTTTTGTATTCCTGACCCACCTGACATTTTAAATTCTCAAATTTAGGTCTCCTCCTTCTTTGGTCTAGGAACCATTATGGCCTTCATGAAGATCACTGTGTGGCACAGTCAGTAATCCTTGCTAGTGCTATACTTTTGAGCTAGCACCCCAAATAAGATTCCTTGAGAAACCAAGAAGTGAGGAAATTTCTCCCCATCTCCTCATCCCACATCTACCATCCTTGGTTGTCTTTTTGCTCCATCCTTGCAAAGGAAGCATGGTAGTCCCAGCTGTTGACATAAGAGGCCCCGGATGAAGTACTGTGTGGTGAGAAAATTCAGGTAACAGACTGGGGCCCTTGACTGAGCAGACACCCCTGTACATCATCTAATTCTAGCAATAGGTCTTCCTCCTCCAGAACCCAGTATTCTTTAAAATATTTGATTATAATCTATTTATTTATTGCCTGTGCATACGTGTGTGCCACGGCATATGTGTGGAAGTCAGAGGACAATCTGTGGCACCTGTTGTTTTTTTTCCATGATGTTTGATATGAGCATCAAACTCAGGTTGTCAAGCTTGTGCTTTTCCATGCTGAGTCTTCCTGCTCTCCCTGAACCAGCTTTCTAAACAGAGCCCTTCCTCCATGGCCACACCTGGCACACATCTCTGCCCTGCCTTGTTCCTGCCTTGTTCCTTCTTCCTCTTGTGATGGGGCTTCCTGCTTGCCCTTGCTTCTGTCCTGATGTGACTGGCTATTCACCTCTCTGAGCTGTTCACTCAAGGTCTCATAGTGGTGTCTGAAACCACAACTGTGGATGGTATAGACTTTAGGAAACTCTTCTCCAAGAGTGAAGGGCATCTACCACACCTAGGCAAGAAAACCCCTCTGAGGACATCTCTGTCAAGCCACGAACATGAAGCAGAGACACACTCCAGGATGGGAGGAGGGTTCAGCATGTCTCCAGGAGTCAACACTTCCTGAGAGAGCTCTCTGTCTGGTTTGCCCTGAATTTGGTGGGCTGGGTCAACTTCAGGACCTTTCTTGCTCTTGAATATTTTACCATCAGCATAAAATATTGTAGGATCCATTAGATAGACAGAAGACTGGGTGTGGTTATGAACATCTGTCATTCCAGCACTAGGAGGTCTGGGGGGTTCAAGACCATCCTCAACTGCATAGTGAGTTTAAGGGAAGCCTAAGCTACATATGACTGTCTTAAAACTTTAAAAACAAAACATTGGAGAGAGAGAGAGAGAGAGAGAGAGAGAGAGAGAGAGAGAGAGAGAGAGAGAGAGAGAGATCCACCAAAGCAAGGCAAAAGAAGGAGAGACTCTGATTTTGTAGGAAGGTCGACTTTTGGTTCTTGTTATTATATTGTCATCATTCTTGTATGTCCTCATTGCCCCCAGAGTCTCCGTGAGGACACAGGGTATAGTGGCCAGTCATGGTGGCACACACCTAGAATCCCAGCACTTGAGAGACTGAGGCAGAAGGATGGTAAATTCAAAGCTAGCCCGGGTTCTATGGTAGCTCAGGCTGGCCTTGAATATCCAATGAGATCCTGTCCCTCAAATGTAAAATGCACTATATCCATATACATGTATGAAATTATGAAAGAAAATTTCCTATAAAAGTTATTAAAAAGAAAACAAAAAGAAAGTCTTTGGTTGGGATCTCTGTTTTGAACCCCAAGGCACCCTCTCTTTCTAACTTTCTAGGGTGTTGGGCAAGGGGCGAGGAAGCCATGAGCGATTTGAATGGGTCACTCCTCCAAGGGGTGCGGTGCTCAAAGGGAGAGGCCAGGGGCAGGTCAGTGAATGTAGTCTAGCCTGGGGCAGAACACATTCCAGTGGTAAGGAGGAGGTTTGCAGGGGGCTCTCCTACCAGGGTTGGCTTCTGCTCTCACTGAGTGCTGCTCACCTCAGCCTGGGGCACCCGACACGGCTGAGCCGGTGCAAAGCATTGCATGCAGTTTTTCCCCTCCCTCCCCTGCCCCCGCAAGGCTGGCGTTTCTCAAGTCTCCCAGCAAGCTATACATCATGAAATATTGATACGGTTCCACTAGACTGCTGCACCTGACATTTGATTTATAGCTTTAGGTGTTCTTTTTTAATTCTAAACAGTCAATGAAGGATCAAAGGAAATGTCATATTTGCAGTGTTCAAGCTCATAGTGGGCGCTCTGAAGCCAGAGAGGGAGCCACCCTAGGTAACTTGGTGCCAACCACGTCTTCCCTGGCCCTCCATGGGTGGGGCTACTAGGGACTCAGCGCTGCCTTAGGTAGGTGGAGACAACACTCCCTCTACGCCCCAACATTTCAAATATTTGTCACATTAAATATCAACCTCTAGAATATTGCCTTCGTTTAAGCTTTTCACATTCCAATGATTTTTTATTATTTCCATCGACCAAAATAAATGAAGAAAATGTTTTAGACTACATTTGAAAGCATGTAAAAATCAATAACTGGATTTTAAAAGATTTGAAATGTCTTGAATACATTCATTTTCAAACATTTTCCCTCTGATCTTTAAATAGCTTTTCTTGGAGCATAACATTTTTTTTTTTGAAAAGTCAAATATGGAGCATTAAGGGTATAATTACCATTTTAATTATAACTCAATCATCCTATCTGTTTTGCATAGAAATTAAAGCTTTTATGTCAGGATTTTGGGCACTCACAAATGTTCAGGAGCAATTAATGTTAAAAGTTTAATTTTTTTTTTACACCGGGTATGAACTTGGCAATTCTTCATTTCCTCCTCAGCTGGAAAGACAAGGATGCGTCTATTTGTTATTTGATTTCTAAACTGGAGTCATTTCCATTTTTGAGTTTGTTCATGTATTTAAGAAATCCAGTGTGGCACTGGGGAGATTTCACAATGGGTAAGAGTGCTTGCTGCACAAGAATAAAGACCTGGGTTCAAATCGCAAGAATTCACGAAAAAGCTAGGTACAGCTGTTAGACCAGTCACAGTAACTCTTGTTAAAAACCGGTGCTGGGCACCAGTGACCAAATCATCTCCTTATGCAACCCTGCTAGGTAAGGCAAGCTCAGATTCTCTGACCCCGAGTAATTTGGGCTCCCATGCGCCATGTGTTGTTGACTCCCATGGGAGGCCTTACCCTTTCTGAGGAGTGGATGGGGGAGTAGAAAGGAGGTGGGGGGAGTGAACAGGAGGAGAGGAGGGAGGGGAAACTGTGGTTGGTATGTAAATTCAATTTTAAAAAATTAATTAAAAAAAGACTAAAAAAAAAAAAAAAAAAAAAAAAAAAAGGAAGCAGAAAGTGATGAATGGTGGTGCTGAGCCTGTGAGCCTGACTTCTCCGTTTTAGTCTGAACCTCGTGCTCGTGGACCGATGCCACTCACATTTATGGTGGGTCTTTTTACCTCAACTTAATCTAGAAACTGCCCCACAGCTGTGTCTGGGCATTTGTCTCCTAGGTAATTCTAGGCCCTGTCAAGTTGACAGCCAATATCAACTACCACAGCAGCGTGTGTGTGTGTGTGTGTGTGTGTGTGTGTGTGTGTGTGTGTGTGTGTGTAAATGTGTGCCATCACTCATGGAGGCCAGAAGAGGGCGTCAGATCCCTGGAGCTGGAGTTATAGGCAATTGTGAGCCACCTGCCATAGATGCTGAGAACCAAACTATGGTCTTAGCCACTGACCTCTCTCTGTACACAGCTCCCATACTGTCTTTAATAATTATTGTTATATCAAGAAATCCATACTCCATAAAATGTTTAAACTTCAAAAGGTGAAATGTAAAAATAAATAAATAAAAAAAACGTGCTGGGGAGGGGTGGGAAAATAAGAGAATTGCTGGACCTGATGATTGACAGACTAACTCCAGGTTTAATAAGAGATCTTATGTCTACAGAATAAGGCCAAGAAAGATAGAAGACATCCAATATTTTCTTCTGGCCTCCTGTATGGAAAGGTGCATGGCTATATGACCACATTCCCATGTGTGCATATACACCGCCCATCCACATAAAATAAATAAATAAGAAACATAAGCATAGTGTCCAAAGAAGTGGCTCAGACACTGGGTGGCTAGAATCTGAGTCCTGTCTGCAACCTTGACCCAGTTACTTAGACCTCAGTTTCTTAAGTCGCGTAAAATAGACTCATAGCCATCCATGTCCTGTATAAGTGATGTGATGTGGTGAGTGGACATGTGGGAGATGCTGGGCAGTGTTTGGTTCTGGTATATATCTGGCCCTCACCTTGTGAGCTGTATGAAATCTCTATGACTGTGTGATCTGAAGCAATCCCAGTTAGTCGGGCAGCTGTTGATTTTCCTCCTACCCTGAAAGGATTGTTTCAAACATGGCAGTACCTGTACCTTTGTATTCAGGTTATGTGAAGCTGTTCTTACTGAATCATGAAACAGTACAAACCCTTGTATGTCTCATAGGCACATGACATCGTAATCCTTTTCTTCTCGATCCCCTGTCTAGTGTACATACACGGTTTATCCAGTTAACAAGGGCTTGCTTCAAAAGTGCCCATTTTGCATTAATGAAAATGCCATTTGGCTAAAACTCAAACTAGATTGTCATTGAATTTAGGTCCTGAAAATGAAATACTGAAATGATAGATTTTTTCCCCCATCATTCTGCTGCAGATGAATAATGTGCTTGTTCTGAAGCACAAGGTTGCAGTTTCGTGTGTGTGCCTGTGTATGCATGTGCACACTGGTGTGCAAAATGCAGCCTCGCCATTTTTCTCCCAGTTAACCCCCCAGTCTAAGATCTGGTCCATTTCCTCTTGAGCTGCTGCTGCTGCAGCTGGAAGGGAAAAGTCATTTTTATGAGCATTGCCGTGGCAAAATAAAATAATTCCATTTTTATAAAGGCTGTTGAATAGGCTCCTTCCCCCCTCCCCAGCATTTTTTTTGCTGACTACTTATTTCTGTTTTATTTTTTATTTTTGCCAATTTTTATGCTTCTGATTTCTCTTTCTTGTGCTTAACATCTTATTTTTCTACTCTATTAGGGAAAATGACAATGGAGGCAGGCAGACATAATTTAAAGATAATTATTATATCACATCCTCTATACCTTGAGTCAGATAACGTTGCTGAGAGTTAATCACTAAATATCAGTTACACAATCAAGCATAATCCTAAACATAATTACATAATTACCAAGAACCTGATATGCATAGGCGATTGGCTTTGTAAGAGATTGTGTGGCCTGAATTTTTCCAGGACAGTGTGGATCTTATGAGTTTATTAATTTTGCTGAAGGAAAAATGATTAACTGTCTCAGCACATCTAGCTTAGTTTTAATAGTTCTACAAGGTTTACCCAGATTTGAGATCAGTATTGAGAAAAAAGATTCTTTCCTAGGCACTGTACCCTGGTCAGAGTCCCATACAGGAGAGTTCATGGTGCCTTTAGACACATTTTATTTTTCCATGTTGCTGGATATTTCCATCTATCTGCCCTTCATACCCAATGGGCAGTGCACAGGGCTTTGTGCCTTTGGATTCAGCTCAAGTCCATTAGTGGGGACATGGCAGAGATGGAGGCTGGAGAAAATGATTTGGTTTGCATCACCTGCTCTGGCCTTGGGGGGTAACATCTCTCATCAAAGGTCCAGCTGGGACAGGTGACCAGATCTTCAATTACCCCCTCTGAATTCTGTCTTAGAGGCTACATGTTTGTAGCATCTGGTCAGGCTTCCTAGTCTGCTTGTTCCAGGTGAGTAGTCCTTCAGTTCTATCTTCCTTCAATATCCAGGTGAGCATGCTAGGTTCCTGCAGGGTCCTGATCCATAATGTAGTAATTTTATAAGACTATCCTCTGTGATTGGATTTGAGATGTTTGCTATTTTATATCTACTGCCCAGCTGGCAACTTAAGATGATAAAAAATAAGCTGTAATTCTGTTTCATAAAATGAAATACATGCTATTTCCTGGTGTGTACGAATATTGTGGCTTAAATGTGAAATCCCTCTACAGGCTCATGTGTTTGAACTCTTGGTCCCCAGTTGGTGGTGCTGCTTAGGAGGTTATGAAGCCTGTAGGAGGTGAAGCCTCATTGGAGGAAAATGGTTACTGAAAGTGGGCCTTGAAGTTTTTAGCCAGGTCCTACTCTGTTTTCTGACTATGGATGTAATGTGACCAGCCACTTCCAGCTCTTGCCAATACGCCCCCCCCCACAATAGACTGTATACCCTGAAACCATAAGCCAAAAATAAATTTTCCTCCATTAAGTTGCTTCTTATTGGGCATTTGATTAATTAGTAATAAGAAAAGTAATACAATGAATTTCATAGAAGCAAAAACAATCAAATGAAGATAAAAGCTGCCCTCAGAGATGAGCAGGGACAGGTCATAAATTCGGCCAGCAGAGAATATGATGGCGCCTAGGGTCGCAGAGGTACACTTTAGTCCCTCTCCTTTGCGGCTGTCTTTTCTTGCAGCTGTGACAGAATACGAATTTCCTTTACACCTGACTATGGGTTCCTCTGTGCGCTCTCCCTGCTCCAAGGGCTCAGGAAACACATGAGAAGAACAGGAGGAAAGAATGTAAGAGCTGGAGAACTGAGAGGAATGCTTTGAAATGCTGTGTTCTGGACATGACATAGATATCTCACTTAGGAACTCATAGTAGCTGTGGTTACCCACAAAAGACCTGTGAAAGATCAAACAAGCCAGAATTCCTGTAGCCCTGCCCCATACCAAGGATCCTTTGGAGGCTGATAGTTGCTAGGTGAGGGGATTGTTCTTTTTTGAGGATATATCCTGGTAAAATTAATGATTTAGTGAATGGTCCCACACCCATGCTCTTAGGGGCAACACTAACTAGATTTAGAGGGTTATGTAAAAAGGCAAGAGACATGAAATTGTGAGGGAGATGTGTTGTGGTACATAGAAGGAAGTTGGATGGGGATTATGTTTTATTGTAAATATGTATGAAATTCTTGAGAATAAAGAAGAAATTTTATTGGGCTTAAGCTTTCAGAAATGTTAGAAAGTCAAAAGTATTAAGAAATACCAGATGCATTCTCTGATTGGGGAGTGGTTTGGATTCATTGAATATTATTCATTCATTCATTTGTGAATTTACCAGCTTTGTGTATAACACTCCTCCCCCATTATGCTGGGCATGTGACAATGAATCCAGAAAGCAAGCTGCCTTGGTGGAGTTCAAGTTCTGTTGTCCCCTCAGAGTTAGTCTCCTCATTCATAAGTGGGGATGACAATGCTTGTTCATTCAACTCAGGATTGAGACAGAGACTGAGTGAGTTGATGTTGGAAAGGCCTTTCTGTGAACTCAAGAGTGTTGTCAAATGTAATTTGTCCTTGTCAGAAAGAATACCAAAGAGTGTGAGATTCCCTTGTTACCATGTCAGCGACAGACAGGAAACAATCTAATTCCCACCCCGTCACCAGAAAAAGAGTCTTAGAACACAGCCCACAAATTCCAGCAGGGTGGAGAGAGATTACCAGTCTCCAGACAGCCGTGTTTTCCAGTAGAAAATTGTTCAGAATGGACAAGTTCCAATAGCTTATAAATATGGCTAATGGCCTTATTTTCTGTTTTCTGCTATGTGAATCCTTTCAAAATCCTATGTGAAGATTATAAAATAACGTGAAGCTCATACCAGAATAAGGCTGGGCCTGGGAGGCAGAGCTGGTGCCTGAAAACAGACCCTATTATTTCTAAATATGACTTGTGCGACATGACAGAGGGTGCCACAAAGCAGTACAGTGGAAAGCAGGGCTTGGTGAAGCTTAGGACGACTGTAAGCAAGTAGAGACTTGTCTTTAGATCATTCCCTATCACAGGTGGTAGAATAACATATAACAACAGCTCAAGGGGCCCGGGCTCTAACTCAGATGGCAGAGTGCAAAGCCCAGAACCCTGTAAACTGAGTGTGGTGATGCACAGCTGTAATCCCAGCACTCAGGAGGTCGAGACAAAAGAAAGCAAAAATAAGAACGTATTTCAGGGCAGGAAGGGGCAGGTGGAAAAGGTTCTCCAAAGCATAACTGCAGTAGAATCCATTGGACATTACACAGAGAAATAACATAGACATTGACTTTTTCTCAGCTCAAAAGCTCTCCTGAAAGGATAGGGGTATAACTCAGTGGTGGAATACTTGCTGAGTATGCACAAGACCAGAGGTTTGATCCTAAGAACTGCAAAAGCAAAACACAACAAAAAACCTCCATCACAATGAATGCAAAAAACACAATACAAAGATGTATACTAACTTGGGAGGCTGAGGCAGGGGGAATCACAACTTCGACCCTGTTACAAAATAAATACGAATGAATGTATGAATAGCCAGGCTAAGGGTATAGCTCAGTGACAGAACTCTTGCCTAGGACATGTGAGGACCTAAGCTCAATCTTTAGTTTGACAAAAACAAAAAATAAAGACATAGGCTATGACGATGGATTAGCATGCTTTCAAAAAAAAATGATTATCATCACAATATGCCTATTAAGAAATCATTATACACTCTCCTTTTACATAGGAACATGAAAAAGAGCCTACTTTTTTTGATCAATGATACTTGATATTTTCCCTTTAACAGAGCACTGGAGACTATGCAATGCATGTTGCCTCAGACACCAGGCTATCCTGTGCTTGATCTTAGCACTTATCTTTACCTTGTACTTTCTTCCTGGGACATCGTTTTCCTCCTGGGAATTAAACATAATGTATGCAATGAAGGTGTGCAGTTGGATTCCTGGCTGGCTAGATAGCACCTTGTCTTACACTTTTCCTTAGCAAGATAAGATATTTCCTTTGGATGTGTTCTATGTATCCATGAATTTCTGGGCATGCATGCATGCATTTGTACATGTATTTATAGATTAAGGATAAACTTTGGATCTCTTCATCAATCACTCTCCACCATAGTTTTTGAGACAGTCTCTCACTGAACCCAGAGCTCACCAGTTCTGCTAGATGGTTTGTCTAGAGAGCTCAAAGAAGTCTCCTGTCTCTGCCTCTCCAGCACCAGGCTTACACTGGACTGGGCGTTTTGTTTTTGTGCGTGTGTGGGATTGAACTCAGGTCCTTATGCTTGAATGTCAAAGCACTTTACGGACTGAGTCATCCCCACAGCCCCACTAAGTTGTTTGGTACAAGGAACAGCCCATCTGCTGTGCTTGGAAGTAGCACCATGCGTATCACACACATCATGGGGTTTATGCTCAATGTATGATGTATAGTAATGCTCAAAGTCACCTCTTTCCATCGCAGTTCCCTCCCTCCTTTCCAGAATCTTCATGTAGTTCTCAATACTCCTCAGACCCAAGTGGTTTCCAGTTGCCCAGTCACTCCTATCAAAACAGAGCCTATATATTGAAGTGGAACTGCTTGCCCTAGGACCCACCCATGCTTCTTGCAGCTTCAGGAGCCAAGTGACTTGCTACTGAGAACAAGGTGTGACCTCAGCCTTTTAAAAAATGCTCTTGCTACGTTGTTTTGGGTGGCCCAGTGCTTGCTACATAGTTAAAACTGGCCTCAAACTCAATGCAGCCTTCTCCCATTAGGCTCTGAAGCCCTGAATCTACAGGTACCACACCCAGAAACACATCCTTTTAACTCAGCATAGTGGACCTTTAGCAAGTATTTGAATCTTAAAAGACACCAAGTAGTGATTTGTATGAATTAAAACACCAGCCATAGCCAGGGTGTGGTACCCAACTTTCCTCCAATTACATCATGTAGATACTACTTACTTTTAGGTGAGTCAGTTTCTGAGCTCAGGTGAAAACATAGTTTCATCTTTTCACATGTTTCCTTGGTGAAGGGCAAATGTTCTCTCTCAGGCTACAAAGAACTGCCAGATGGTGGTGTACCAGACAGTTCTCAGTCATGTCTAAACTACCGAACAGTGATCTGTGAAGAGGGGTTTTCACAGAGTTATTTGGTCATTTGGAGTTGACTTGTTAGCTGTCACTGTGCCAGCTAAGTCACTGTGAGATTTACGGCCTGTTTGTCAGGGCCTCTATTTTTCTTAGTAGGAGAAAGTGATATGGGGAACTACAGAGCAAAGGACAGATGACAAAAGCATTGCAGAAGAAGAAACTAAGCACAGAGATGGCCCAGCAGGCAAATGATAAAACCCCACTTTCCGTTTCTTAAATACTGTGGTAAAGCATTTTGGAGGATAGACCACAAGGATGTGGAATACCATGTTGTAACCATAAACTGAACTGAACTGATCCAGAATTAGAGCCCTGTGGCCCATTTAGGATCACTGGGATTGGTTCCTCATTAGGCAAATATTTTACCCTAAAATGCTCTGATTACACTAAAACATGTAAAGTTCCCATCCCACAACAACAGGATTCATTTTTCCTTCCATCTGTCAGACTGACGTGCCATATGACTGTGTAGTTAAAAACCCATAGACATAATTTGGAACAGCAGTCTATCCTGTTGGCTCTTTATCTTCCCTATGATGGCATTCATATAGATCTCACCCCCTGCTTGCTTCCCAAGGCAGCATCCAAACCTTCCTCCACCCAAACCTTCATTCCTTCCTTATAGCTCGAGTCTGATTGACAGTGAATGAGCCCAGTGGGGTCTTCTTTATTTCAAAGAATACATCCATCTGAATTTGCACTTGGAAAAAGAGGGTCTTTGTTTATTTTGTCAGTGTATGTGTCTGAGTGTATTTGCACATGTGTGTGCCAGTGCATGGGTAGGGAGGCCAGAGGAGGGATCCAAGTGTCCTGACACCCTGTGCTTACTCTTGTGCTTTCTCTACAAGTTGGGAAGACAGAGAGCTCCAGCCATCCCCTTTGTCTAATTCAGGTTTGGCATTATAGGCTTGCATGGGGTGTCCAGCTTACATGAGGGCTAGTATCCAGAATTCAGTCTCGAAGATTGTGCAGCAAGTACTCTTAACTACTGAGCCATCTCTACAGTCCCTGAACCTGTACTATTTGGAAAAATCTCATTGTAACTAAAGACTATCATACTATCTAATATTCTTAGATATGGGATAATGCTACTATTTTTAATACTGCCTTTATCTTAAGTACAACTTCTCATTCTGACCCTGAAAAAAACTTCTCAGCTATAAGGACCACTATCCATAATGAAAATGGCATAGAACTGGCTACTCCACATTCTAACTTGGAACAAAATAGGTATAGATTTATGGACAGAGCTTCTGCCCATGGGCATCTGCATCCAACTGTTACTTGGGAAGTGGGAAAGTCGGAAAGAACGAACAAGAGATAGAATGACAGGGCAGATGCTATGCAGTGTGCTTTCAGACTCCTAGAACTGGGGCCAAGGCTTGCAGCAGAGCCGAAAGACTTCATCTGCTTCGTTTTCCTTGCCGTCTTCTCCTGTCTCCTCAGAGCAACCCAAGCATTGGGCTCAGGAGGCATAAATTAGTCCCTGGTGATATTTCTAAATAACTCAGTAGTAGAGAAAAGTGCAGGCCTCAACATTCCTTGCTGTCTTTGTAATGAAAGTCTTTGAAGCTTGGTAAGAGGTGATGAGAAAGAGGGCAATAATTAAGGATTAGCCATAAACTTGATTTCTTGTGGTTGGCTCAAAATTCCACTTTCTGCTGGCAAAAAAGACTCAACCCCCTTGCTGTCTATTTCACAAACTGTCTTATCTTTGTCTTTTGCCCATATCATGTAGAAAAAAAAGCTAGGCTCAGAGTCAGATGGACTTTAGGTTGAATCCAAGTTCTCTCTCTCTCTCTCTCTCTCTCTCTCTCTCTCTCTCTCTCTCTCTCTGTCTCTTTCCTCCTCTATCTGTGTGTGTTTCCCCTTTTTCTAACTTTCTGTCTCCTGTCTCTCTCTCCATTCTTTGCCTGCCTGCCTGCGTGCCTGTCTGTCTGTCTCTCTCTCTATGTATATATGATACTTTCCCATAAATCTATGTATTTGAGCTGATCTCTCTAAAATATATACTATATTCTATGTGATATATAATGGTATGCCATATAATATATAATTATATACTACAAATAATATTAGTTATTTTTTCCTCATTGCTGTGACCAAATACCTGATAAGAAGAAACTTAAAGGAGGAGGGGACAATCATTAAAACACATTTTGTTCAAAATAATAAAAATACTCTCTTAGGACCTGTGTGTTGAAAGTTATAAAATACATATTAAAGCAAACAAGAAAGATTAAAGGAGTTGTATATTGTACTGATGGGCTGAGGACTCAAATAGTAAACATGTCAGCTCTCTAAATGTGCCTGGAGTTGAGTATAATTCTTATTAAACACTGGCAAGCATTTTGTGGACACTGACAAGCTCATTCTACAGTTTGTATGCCAAGGCACAGGTCTTGGAAAAACCAAAACAACCTATTTATGAGGAAGAAGAATAAAGTAGAAGGAATCATACTATTTAACATCAGTATTCACTGTGTAACTACCACAATTGATTACATGAATTGGTAACTTGATGGGCACATGGGTGGAGCAGAATAGAGAAGCAAAAGTAGAAATGCTGAGCTAAGTTTTTAAAAGGCACAAATGCAGTTCCACGGAGGAGAGGCAGTCTTTCAACCAATAAACAGCTAGGCTTCCACAGGCAAAGAGGAGAAGAGGAGGTAAATTCTGAGACATCTGTGAAAATCAAGAGGAAGTAGAAAGTAGACTCAAGATGGATGGCCTTGAGTCAGCTTGACTGGGTTAGGAATCCTCAGGAAACTGGTGAAGCACACTTCAGGTATTTGTGAAGGTATTTAAGAGATAGTTAGATCATGAGGGCTGAGGACTCTGGTTTAATGAGTCCTTTGATCCATTGTATTTTTAAAATTTTTGTTGGCAATATGGTAAAAATAAGAAAGGTGAGTCTGGTTGGAAAAATAGGTTATTGGGGATGTATTTTTTTCCTTGCTCATTCCTGTTATGGTCCCGTTGCACTTTCTGTCTGCCAGGAAGTGCCTTCCTCCACAACATTCCTCCTGTTGCTTTGATGGTTTGACTAGAACATTGGTTCTCAACGTGTGGGTCATGATTCTTTGGGGGTTGCATATCAGATATTTACATTATGACTCATAGCAGTAGCAAAATTACTGTTATGAAGTAGAAATGAACTAATTTTATGGTTGGGTGTCACCCTAACATTAGGAGCTGTATTAAAGGGTCACAGCATTAGGAAGTTTGAGAACCACTGCTTGAGAACATGGGGCCAAGTGACCATGAACTGACCCTCTGAAACAGTGAGTACAGATAAGCCCTCCTCTCTTTCAGCATTTCCTTAGGTGTTTTCATCAAAGCAATAAAGCAGCTCAGAGTATCCAGGAGACTTTTAGGAGAAAGCAGGTCTTTGGTATCTAGAGCAAGAGGAAGAGTCTTAGACTCAACACTAATACTCACAGCAGAAAAATAATGTCTATGGCAAAGTATGTGCTAAAATGTACTATAGTTTTTCTGGATGTGATTATTGAGAGATACTGGATATAGTTACATGGAATCTTAGTCATTTCATAAGATACTATGCTCATTTGTGATCTTGAAAATAAAGATTTAAATATTCACATGCATATTAATCACATACATAAAGTCTCAAGGCTCATCTCAAAACTACAAATATGAATAGTTGGGCAGAGAACTCAAAATGTTTGCTTAACAAGTTCCCTAGGTGATTCTGTAATAGGACCAGTCAGCAGTGGTCCACATGCAGTGTGCACCTCTCCTGTGAAATCATTAGGAAAGAGAAGACAATAGAAAGTTAAAAAAACTGCCGGTGGTGGTGGCGCACGCCTTTAATCCCAGCACTCGGGAGGCAGAGGCAGGCGGATCTCTGTGAGTTCGAGGCCAGCCTGGTCTACCAAGTGAGTTCCAGGGAAGGCGCAAAGCTACACAGAGAAACCCTGTCTCGAAAAACCAAAAAAAAAAAAAAAAAGTTAAAAAAACAGGCAAATATTAAGATAATCTAATATCATAAAATTGATTTTCAACATTTTCACTTGGTAAACTCAGCTCTCTTGATGTTCTGTATATTGAACATACAGGAAACTCACTCTCATGAGTTTAAGCATACACATTTAGGAGATTTGTGATATAAAGAGACTAAACATATCAGCTCATAAGTCACTAATTATTATGATGGAAAGAATGAATGTTTTTGAAAAGTGGCTCAGACCTTTTATTCAGTAAACATCACAGTTACTCAACAGTTACAAATGAGAACCATTTAAGGAGTAAAACTGAATTCTTTCAATATTTCAAACCATCACTTGACATTGGCAATATATGACTTATGTTGCAGAAAAGGCATTGCCCCTGAATAAGATCATGCATGAATTAATTTCATCTCAGTTACTATTTTCCTGTGAACTTGAGGAAATAACCTCACCATGCATTTCACACATGCACTTTACTGTCCTTACTAAGGCAGAAGAGGAATGAATGATGAGCATAAAAATCAAGCAAGGGAATGAGTATACTGAGCATCCCCACAGAACATTTGTTGGACCTTTGTGCTACTAACCCTGGCAGAAGTGGAAATGGAGAAAAGTCAGCCACAGTCCCTCTTCTTCCAGCAGGAGGTGATAAATAGGAGGAAGGCAATGGTGACACTGTGGGGCATGGTATGATAGTAACATACACCTGATAGCTACAATTGTGTACCAGCACTGTAGTAGCACAGAAGGATAGTGGACCAGCCTGGAGATGGGACAATAAAGGGTTGCCATGGAGTCATGGTGGAGAAGAAAATACTTGAGCATTGATATACAGATGAGGCATCTGGGTCACAGAAGTAGAGGAGATTGCTCCAGGTAGAAGAAATTGTCTTTGTAATGGATCCAAGCAACATCAAGTGGAAGATGATCATTATTGGCTTCATTTGGATAAGTGTATCCCAAGGTTCATATGTTAAAGGTTTGGTACCCAGCATGGCACCACTGATAGATTGTGGGACATTTAGGAAGAACAGCCTAATGAGAAATCCTTAGGTCATTGGGTACATACTCTTGAAGTGGACTGTGAGATATGAACCCCTTCCTTTTTCATTTTTGCTGATGTTCATGAGATGAGCAATTTGGTTCTTCTACATGATGCCATGATGCACTATTTTGTCAGTAATCCAAAGCTAAGAGAACATTATTTCATGGACTGGGAACTTCAAAATAAATAAATTAACTCAGATATTATGTTACAACCAAGGAAGGTATACTAAACATTACTGTGCAGTAGCATGATGTGTTGAATTCAGACACTTTGCTCTGATCATGAGGGGCTTTGTATTTAGGGAAAGGGTATTAACTGTATAATAAAAATGATGTGGAAACACTGAAGGACTATGGAGTTGGTGAGATACAAAATGTTGGAAGATTTTTCTAGCAGCGTCACAAAGTAAAAATTTTAGAGATGTTAGAAATGAGACAATGAGGAAGTCTTGTAATAATTAGCCCAGGAAGGGTATGTACCTACATCGAGGTGACATCTCTGGGTATAGTAAGACATCATAGGATCTTGAAAAGCTGAAGTGGTCTCCACATGTGTTAGGAGGACCAGACACGTGGATATTGAGATAAATAGTTGTGGCAGCCCATGGCCACCACACAGAGTTTGAAGAGGGATTCTAAGGACCCCTATCTTTAGTTAATGAAGGCCAATAGGAAGGAAATTGTTGGATAACAGTAACCTAGAATGAAAAAGAGCATTACCAAAAAATGGCATGGGACTCAAAGAAAAGCTCTTAAACAAGGTGGAAAAGTAGAATTTGAAGTGTGTTAGCATCTGGGCGTGGCATCAAATCTGAAATCATTTCAATCAGCATTTAGGAGACAGAGGTAAGAATATTGCAAGTTGGAGGATGTGTGAAAAAACAAGTTATATATTAGGAATCACACAACCAGTCCAATGCAAGGAAATGAATAGTCTATACTATGGAAGGTTCAGTTATTCAGTTCAACTCGGTGATGTCTAATTTCAAATGTCAATTTAACTGCATGGAGGGATTCACAGGGACTGGTAAAGTACCATCTTTGAGGGCCTTTACAGTAAAGACTGGCCTGCAGGTCAGGAAAGGGATATGGGAAGACATCCTCAACATTGGCAGTACTATCCTTCAGGTAGGGACCGGACAGATCAGGGAAGTGGATGAAAGAGCAAATAAATTTCCTCCTACTGTCATCCTTAAGCTTCCCACTGGAGCCCATTGGTCTTGCCCCTGAGGCCTTTCAGAAGCTCTCAAGCCTTTGTTTTGGTCTAGAGGATGTACTGACAGACTAATGAGAGTCTTTCAGCTTCTTGGACTAAGCATCTTTGCCATCTTCTCTGGCTCGTCAGCTTGAAATCTAACATGGAACTTTCATTCTCTGAGATGAGAAGCTTATGCATCATCTCTTGTTTTCATCTGCCTGTCTTTATTTATTTGTTATTTACCTGTAAATCTATCACCTCTCTCTCTTTTTATATATCTAAAAATACACCATCCACCATCCACCTATTTATGTTTATCATTAACCTATCAGTTATTATCTTTAAGTCTATAATTTATTATTCATCATTTATTTATTTAACACCTATCTATCTATCTATCTATCTATCTATCTATCTATCTATCTATCTATCTATATCTAGTTGCTTGCTAGGTATACATTTTGTATTGGCTCCGATTTTCTGGAGAACCCAGACTAATTAAAACCCCACAAAATATTTTCTGTTGAAGAGTACAAACATTTTTAACATTTCATTCATCATCATCATCATCATCATCATCATAACCATCATCTATTTTGTTGCTATTTTCAGCACAGGCCATATCTCTTCCTGGACTGTTGATCAAGCAAAGAAAAATGTCTCGTTGCTTTTCACAGGATTATGCCTGTGTCAAAATCACCCTCCAGCACTTTGGCACATCAAACTCTTTATTTCACTTTGCTTATCAAGAAGCAGAGCAAGAGGAAGGGGGCTCTGAAGTTTGTCACTTGCTAATTTATGATACATTTCATTCAGACACGTTGCTCTGATTCAATACAAAGTTCACACTCTAACACGTGCAGCCTGTGGCAGCTCTGTAGATAAAGGATTTAACAAAATACGGTGATATATTCCAGCATGGCAGAGAGCTTCTTGCAGCTGTCTCTTATTTTGTGCCTGCTGCCAGTTGAGATGTAAAAATTGTCAGACTATTTATTTCTAAATGGAAATCTTGGTGGCAACAATAATGAAAGTATGAATAAAGTAATAAGAAAAACCTCTGCTGCTAAATTTGTTTCAGTGATCCATAAGAGGTTAAATAATTAAATCTATTAAAATGTATCACTTGCTCAACATCTTGCAGACTGGAACAGAATATCCCGATGTTTAAAAATTGTAGAGCAATTGTCTCCACAGTGAGGTAGTTGGTTGGCTTTGGCTGGCACTGTAACTGTCTCTAAGGCATTGATATTTTACATAAAAGTTCTTGTTGCTGTTTCTATTAGCCATGTTCTATCTCAAACCTTAATTTTTCCCTGGTTGTGGTTTTTGCCCCATTAGTTTCTATGTGAACTTTGCAACTCTGTCAACTTGCTTTGGAGGATGAGGCTCTTTCGGATGGCTGGTCTCAATATTTTATTAATTGCTCTCCAAATCTTGCCCCTGTTACAGCTTCATTTCTGGTCTGTACTTGGTGACTTGGGGACAGTCCTCTGCAGCACTGTCTGATGATTCCAGTG
Organism: Peromyscus leucopus; assembly: GCF_004664715.2. Lineage (NCBI taxonomy): Eukaryota > Metazoa > Chordata > Mammalia > Rodentia > Cricetidae > Peromyscus > Peromyscus leucopus. Next base: position 52,513,232 of record NC_051067.1, read on the forward strand.
TCACTTACTAGACTGGACACTTAACCCTTGATTATTCGCTCATAAATAGAGTTCAATAGAAGTGTTTCTAAGTTTGTCAGAGTAGAGATTAAAAAAGGTTGAATATTCTGATTTGTTTTTGCATTTTAAGAAGGTAGCAGTGTGGGTGAATCGAATCAGAAACAAAGAACAGAATTAAAAACTTTAGCATGGTGAGATGGCTCAATTGTGTAGAAGCATCTGCTGACAAGCCCAACGACCTGAGTTCAGCCCTGGGATTCACATGGTAGAAAGAGAGAACCTACTAATGCAAGTTATCCTCTGACCTACACACACATACATACACACACACCGTGACACACAGAGACACACAGACACAGAAACGCACACATACATACTGTGACACACATAGACACACACATACATACACACACACACCATGGCACACACACAGACACAGACACACATACACATCATGACACACATATGCACACACAGACACACATAGACACACACACACACACACACACACCATGACACACACACAGACAAACTGACACAGACACACACAGACACACATACACATCAAGACATACACATGCACACGCAGACACACATAGACATACACACACACACCGTGACACACACAGACAAACTGACACAGACCGACAGACAGACACACACACACCATGACACACAGACACACAGACACACACTAAATTTAAAAGAAAAAGCTTTTATATTTCAAAGGACGCTATGAAAGAAAATGAGCAGAGCATCTGCAGAATGGGAGAATATATATGGGAGTCATAATTTTGTTTTGAAATTCAATACCAGAATATAAAATGAAATTTTATAGTCCAATAATAAAGAGACTCAGATAAAAACAGTATAAAGATTTGAGTAGATATTTCTCCAAAGAAGATATACAGATACCAAACGATGCATTACAAGATGTTCAATGTCATTAAGCATGAGGAAGTGAAAGTTAAAACTATGACGAGAAGCCATTTCACATGACAGGGTGGAACAGATGATACATGCTGGCAAGGATGTAATTGCAGTCCTCATATATTTCATGCAGGTTTTACTGTGGAACCTGCATGGGACCGGACTAGGCCTCTGCGTATGGGAGACAGTTGTGTAGCTGGGTCTGTTTGAGGGGCCCCTGGCAGTGTGATCAGGATCTATCCCTGGTGCATGAGCTGGCTTTCTGGGTCTCATTACCTATGGTCGGACACCTTGCTCACCCCTGATAAAGCAGGGAGGGGCTTGGTCCTGCCTCATTTGAGTGTACCAGACTTAGCTGTACCTCCCGTGGAGAACTTACCATGTTGGAGGAGGGGAGGAGGATGGGGGGGAGGGGGAAGCAGGGGTGCATGGGAGGAGGGATAAGAGGGATCTATGACTGGTATGTAAAATGAATGAATGAATAAATAAAAAAAATCAGTCAATCACCAAAAAATGATGAAACCAGTTTGAAGAAAAAGAATATTTTCAAAATGCTACATATATTAGGACTGCATAATTCCATTGGTAGATAACATACCAAGGAGAAATTAGGACATAAAGTCACTTTAAATGACATATGGAAATATTTATATTAGCATTTGTATTCATAATAGGCCCAAATAGAAACAACCCGGCTGTTGGGAGGATCGACTGATGAGCAGATAAACAGAATCCAGTATGTTTATAAAATGGAATAGTGCTCAACACTGAGAAGAAATCAAGTCATAATTCATGTCAGAGCCTGAAGGAGCTTTGGAAACATCATACTAAGTGAAAAAAATTAGACATAAAATTTACATGTAAGCTGGGATTTTCTTCCTTTCTTTCTTTTTTAACACATGAAATGCCCAGAACAGGTAAATCCATAGAGACAAAAAGTAGATGAGGATTAGTTATGGTCCAGGAGAGGAAAAAATGATAATAGCTTATTTCTGGGTAATTAAAATGTTCTAAAGTTAGGTAATGATGATGGCTGAACAGCTTTATGGATATTCAAAAAAAGCATTAAATTGAACACTTTAAAAGGTTAAATTTTGTGGTAATTGATTTAAATATCAATAAAGTCATTAGCAAAAAATGAGATTGAAATGTCCAAAGAAGTTTACATTTTTCAAAATATTTATATTTATTTATGTAGGTATGTGTGCATACATTTCTGCTGTTGTGAGCTGCCTTATGGGTTCTGGAAACCAAAACTGGGTCTTCTGCAAGTGATCTTAACCATTGTGCCACCTCTCTAGTCCTAATTTTTTACATAATGAGTCATCTATACTCTCTACACTTAGGAGACTTTCACATTATTTTAATCAAGTATGGGTCTATCCACTTGGAATCATTTCTTTGTGGGAATTTTCAGAACCCTTCTTCCTTTGGGATTTGAATGTATGAGAAGTTTTTGGGAAAAAACGCTTTGCCACTGTTGGTTAGGCGCAAGGCTTGGATTTGATTTGTTTTAATTTGGTTCAGAAGTATTTGAACATGTGAAGAACTGTAAACCTGGGGGCTGACCAGGTGTCTTAGTTAGTAAAGTGCTTTCCTTACAAGCACAATGACTTGAGTTCAATCCTAAGTACCCAGGTTAAAATGAGCTGGACATGGTGGCACATGCTTCTAACCCCAGGAAGGTGAAGACAGGTAGGTAGGCTTAATGGCCAGACGTATAGCTTACTATGTCAATTCAGCTGGAGAGACTGTCTCACAAAGTTAAAAGGTAGAGGTGTCTAACTAATGACACCTGAACTTGACCTCTGCCACTATGTGGATACACACACACACACACACACACACACACACACACACACACACACACACAGAGAGAGAGAGAGAGAGAGAGAGAGAGAGAGAGAGAGAAGAGAGAAGAGAGGGAGAGAGAGAGAGAGAGAGAGAGATACAGAACATGTATACACACAAGTCTTAACTCTGCCTAGCAGGATTAGAATGGATATACTAGTAAACAGTACTGTTTGGACAGCTTCTTAGAGGTATTGAATACCTATATTTATTAATAAAAATATCCCAACAGGAACTGGCATAATCTTGATGTTTTGACATAAGAATCCAAAGGACTTCAAGACAGCTCAGGGCAGGCATTCATCCCCTGAGAGTAATGGGGTGTAGAGGAAGGAGCATCAGATAAAATCCCCTACGGTGGAGCCTCCCATCTTCTTTCCTATTGCTGGCTCTTTAATTTTGATGTCATGACTGTTTGTTTGATATAGCCATACTAGTTAGTGGATCAGTTTGGATTATTTGGACAGGCAATCTATTTATTTAAGACAAATTCCCAAAGTTATATGACTTGATTAACAAAATGAATTTCAAGTCAAATAATGTATCTGATTGCATTGGAAGTGCAGGGAGACAGAGAGAGAGAGAGAGAGAGAGAGAGAGAGAGAGAGAGAGAGAGAGAGAGAGAGAGCCTACATATCCATCAGAGCAGATACTTTTGTCAACCGCAGCACAGTAGGTGGCAAGGAGCCCCTAGCTTGACAGCCAATCCTTGTCTCTTGCTGCCTTCTGCTATTGATTTTGCAGCTCCAATTTGTGGTGCATGTCTGCACACAAGTCCCCAACTCATTAAGGAAAGTGCTTGCTCGGTTTCTCATTCAATTTGCCAGATCATTAGAAGTGCCCCAGACTCCAGACTTAGCTGAGTTTACTCAATTTTTACTAGCTTTTCTCTTGGTTTAATTCACTTTGATGCCATAATGCCTGGTTTGAAATTGTCAATGTTACACAACTTTGGGACCAAATGGAGCTTTGTTTAGGAAGATCTGGCATCTGAAAGGGTGCTAGGACTGTCTATTTTTCTCACCACACCCTGAGAAGTAAGTGCTCCATAGTCCCAAGTTTACAGGACAAAGTTTTTAGATAAATATTCCAAATCACGTAGATCATATTACAGGGTAGAGCAAAATCTAGGCTCAACAATTGGAATTCCAAGTTCATAGTCTTAACCAGTTTGCTTTGTTGGCAAGCCAAGACTAATTTGAGGGTGATTTTTTTTTTGCCCCAAACATAATTTTCTTACACATTCTGCATATCTTTTTTCATCTTAATAATAAACACAATTTTGAATAAGTGAAATGCATGCATGGTGTGGGTGTGGAATATAGTGTATGCTTGATCGGCACATGTATGTGTGTGTACGATATATGTATGTAGTTTGTGTGTGTGTAACATGGAAAATTTCACCAAGAAATATGTTGTGGGAAGGGGGCTGAGTGTTGGGCTGGAAGGTGATGGCTGCGAAAAGAGACAGTGGAGTTGATACTGTAGCTCTCAGAGCCAAAAAAGGGAAAGGGAGACATTGGCGGTGCTGCATCAGGTAGCTGCTGCCTTCAACTTCTGTATGCTTTGCAGAACCAGGTAGAAAGAAGCAAGCTGTCAATCATCTCTGTGCTGTCTGCTTCTACTCCATCATACTACCTGTAATGTGACAGTGATTGCTAGTGCCTAAGAGCTGACAGTCAGTCTAGACCTGATGGCTAAAATTAAAACAAATCTCTCAAGCAAATGGACACAGAGTACTCCCTTATTTTTATAAATACATGTAAATAAACTACATAATGAAGTGCTTGGATATAAAGTTATTCAAATAAGTTTGCATGAGTAGACCAGAAGTTTAATGTGAGTAAACATGCCTGGAACTTTCTGAGTGATGTTGGGTGTTTTCAGGGTGGCCTTTGCTTTTCTTGATGGGGACTGGCAAACAGAAAAGAAGTTTGATTTGGAGGGAGTGAATATTTAGTTACATGTAGCAAATGGATTAATTGATGACATGTCCTATGAAAGAGATCGGCTTTTTGGTCAAATACATTTGAAAATGTTTTTTTAAATGCCTTGATGGTTGTGATTGATGTTGGTATCATGGGTATTGATAGTTCAGATGTCAGATATGAGCTTCACAGATTCATCACTGTATGCATCACATGCTTCAGGACAGTAGGAATATTTCCCATTCATGTGTACAAATGTGTATAGACAAAATCTGTTCATATATACATGTCTGTATAGATCACACCTCCTATACACATTATTTTAATCTTATTTACAGCTGAAAATCTGTGCATATTATACACACAAACCACACTTCTGTTTAAAACTCATAACTTTACTAGATGATTCCTTAAGATTTCATGGCCAATCATTTTCTGTTATGTGATGATTTCTTTTTATAAGGAATTATCTTGCACAAGTCAAATATATTAGCATGGAGTTAAAATTAAATTAGCTCCCCCACTTCTATTTTGGAGACAGCATGGCCTTGTGTATTGAAGGCTGTCTTGAACTAACTATGTAGCTAAGGATAATTTTGCACACACCGATCCCCCTGCTCTACTTCCTAAGTGTTGGGATAACTGTGTGAGATACATGTCAACTTCATATAGTACTGGGTAGGGATTGAAATCAGAGCATTTGTGCTTGCTAAGCAAGTACTTTACCAGAGGAGCTTTATCTCCAGACACAAATTAACTTCATATTTTAATGTTTGAGTATTAAAGTTGCATCTCTCTCTCTCCCTTTCCCTCTCTCCTCTCTCTCTCTCTCTCTGTCTATCTATCTATCTATCTATCTATCTATCTATCTATCTATCTATCTATCTATCTATCTAGTGGTGTGTGTGTGTGTGTGTGTGTGTGTGTGTGTGGCCTACCAATGTGTGTGCAAGTGGAGGCCAGAGGACAACTTACAGGAGTCAGTTCCCTTCATCCACCATGTGGGTTCCAGAGATCAAATGGTTTGCCAGCAGCTGCCTTATTTGTTGAGCCATCTCCCTGACCTCTTTGAGTTTTTAGAAGTATGTGTATGATTTCCCAGGGAAGTGCTTGGATCAGGGACATGGCTACAGCACTGTGGACAAAGGGTCTTCCCCCACTTTTTTTTTCATGGTTTCAGAGTTGGCCTTCTTTTCCCAGTGCTGTGACAACAGTCTTAATCTATGTTAACCATGGCATAATCAGATGTGTTGTGATGACTCGTTTTAATTTCAAACCCTTGCATAAGTCAATTCTGAAATTTCAGCCCAAGTAAGGTTTATTTAGGGGAATTTGTTAAAATATATCTCAAGAAACTCTGGTTTGCTTAGTCTATGATAAGGGCCCACTATCTGTATTTTTAAACATGTTTCCAAGTTGTGGTTTCGCCTTAAATGGTCCCCAAAGGCCTATGTCAGTCCACAGCTCACAGCTCTTTTGAGAACAGGTCTAGTACAAGGTATAGGGACATTTCTTTGAAGGAGATACTAGGATTTCAGGCTCTCCCTTTTTCTTCCTGCTTCCTGGCTGAAATGAGGTAAACCACTTTGCTCCAATATATGTTCCCTGTCATGATGCTCTGATGTGTTAGAGGCCTGGATGATGGAATGAATAGCAATAGAAAAATGAAAACCTCTGAAACTGTGAACCTGAAATTGTGAACTTTTTAGCATTTTATTTGGTATAAGTTAATCATCTCAGGCACTTTCCCACAGTGACAGAAGGATAGCAGAGGGAAAATTTTATGATGAGCATTACTGGGATATATATGGGAAACCTCTTGATTAAACTGTGAGGACCTGTCAAGGATAATACCTTATCCTAAGCACTTCTCTGGGTATTCCAAGCACTTGGCATATGACCTAGGAAAGAGGTCTCACTATAAATGTCCACAGAATGAATATGAAGAGATGGACAGAGAGATGATAGATACATGGAGAGAAAGTTGAGTGATGGAAGGGGTAGATGATTTCCTAGAAATACAAATAGATGCTTGATGAGTAAAGGGAGAGGCAGATGATTGCATTGTGGAAGCCAATCTCTTTTCAGGTAGGCTTGACCACAATCTATAGGTTGAACAATAAACAAAGTTAGTCATCTATGTTTTTTTTTTTTAATACCAGAGGACCCTTTTGATATATCTAAACAAGAATAAACAAGTTCCTGCCTAAGTAGGAAATATTCTGCAACTTTTCTCAGATTTCAAAAGCCATAAAGCTAGATTTGCACATCCTGATCATCTTATTGTTTTATAGCTAGCTCATTGCTTGTTTTACTCTGTTTAGAATATGCAAGTCAGAGATATGTTTGCATTCCAGACAGACAGCCTTCTGAGTGCCTCCACATTGAATCTGGCTTTGAATAGTACTAAATATGCCTTCTCATTTGGCGGTGGTGGTTAATAGGAACATTCACAGACTGTTTCTATATATCTTCACAACAAATATAAAACACAATTAGCTCTTATTCAGAAATAATTTGGTTGTAAAACCCAGTGATTTCCTAAACATGTCCCCTACTTTAGGAAATTCCAGCAAGCAAACATTGAAATTTGTAGAATGCTCAAATCTAGCACCAATTCATCTCAGAATTATTCTTCAACTTACCAAGGGGTTCCCAGAAGAAGATTTTTAAACAATGAGATCTTGTAATGCATTTAAACCTTTACTCACTTTGGGATAGTTAGCTATAACCCTTTAAAGGATGTGGTAACTCCTCCATCACAGCAGTGATCTCATTGTGTGTTGTGTGACTATTCTCATGCTGTCTCTTCTCTTCTCTGTGATTTTAACAAATTTATCATGTTTGTTTCCTTAGTGTCTTAAATTAATACTTTGCTTCATTAATACTTTGTGGATCTAAGGGACATTATTAAATTTCTTGCATATCTTTGTATCTTTCAAGATTACTAATACATCATGGGAACACCCATCCACAATATTTATTAAATGAATGTCCTTACTGTAGAGAGGCGGATCATTCTATATTATGATGTATGAGTACTGTGTAGCTGTGCAAGGAAAATGAAGGGTTTAAAGGTTCCTTAGATATTTCTTCTTGTTATAAAATAAGAATGACCTTTGCAACTCCTTAGGTTTAGCTGCTGATGAATTATGAGGAGTTCCTCATGGAAAAGGCATTTCCTACAGTCGACTTACCCTCAGAAGAACATGTGACTTCTCTGTAGAAAAAAATTGCACTTCCTCAGTCCATGGAGGACTACCCATGTCAGGGGAAGTTTTATTATTGTCCATGGCACTAGAAGGAATATTTTAGGCCATTACTTGCTGTCTTTATCAGCAATTCTCAGTGGTAATAACCTTTATGGTGTGTGTGCCATCTTCCACACTGGGAGACAATGTAGAGGACAATGACTCAAGATATAAAACAAAAGCCATGTACATATTGAACTAAGTTATTTTAGAGCAAAAAAACCTGATATTTCTCTTACACTTTTATTTAGCAGTTTTGTGTGTAATTTACTTTTTTCCTATTTTTAAATTTCATGTGGTATTTTTGAGTTTGAGTCTTGCTATGTCAGGCTGACCTCAACTCACTATGTAGCTCAAAGTGACCTTAAACTCACAGTATCCACTCAGCTTTTTTAGTTCTGGGATTATGGGCATAAACCACTACACCAGGCTCTGTGCATATTTTCAATACAACCAAGAACTGACTTTTTATAAAGTGAATTAATTACTAAGAGAAAGTAGGGAGTAAGTCCAGATGCTTACCTACTCAAAAAAGCACATGGTATAGGGGTGTATACATGTGTGTCTCCACATTAAAGCTTTGAGAGGTATAGCAAAATTAGAGATAGACAAAATAATCAGGCTTATTTCACATAGTATTTAGACTCTAACTGTGAATGCTAATGGCACCATAGTATCAACTTCAGTGAAGTAATGCACACACCTGCTTTATAGGACGTGATAACTTTGATAACTGATGTGAACTGACTTGTAAAGAGCTGAGTAGTGTAGTCTACTGGTTGTATTATACAGGTGATGTCATTGAATATTTATGTACCTAGTGCTTATCAGTTCCTTTCTACCTCCTCATATATCTCCAAACCTACTTCACATTATTCTGGAATGAATTCTCTAATGCCCATTCTTTTACTTGACTTATTTCAGTTATTCACAATATTGAATTCAGTTTTATTTAAAACCCATTAAATACCAGGATAAATTAAGAGTAAGTCATAGGATATCTGAAGGTAGCTGGTTGGAGTACAAAGATGCAGTGTCCTGTATTTTCAAAGTGACCTTAGAATTCTCCTTCCAGGTGGTAATCCAACAGGGTCTTCACATCAGGTAACATTTACCCTGAGTGCCATGCTCATGTTGTGAGATTTGCTGGGTCTAACTAACATTTGCTTATAATTAGAAGCATTGGTGAATGTTATTATTTACCAAAACAAAAATATCTGTGCAAAATGGTCACAAAGAACAAATTCATATGGAAAAAAACCATTGAGAAAGAAAACACTTCCCAAAGTGTGGCCAGTTCATTAAAAACCAGACACCCGAAAGACATGGCTGTCATTTCTGCTTTCACTCATGGCTGCTGAACGTGTTCCACCGTTCAGTACTATAGAAGTTCAGCCCAACATATTGAAATTTATTCAGCCAAAAGTTTAGCTATCTTATGTGCCAGAGTTTCAAATGACTGTCATCATTCACTGCTTCTCGTCTCTAATAACTACATTACAGATAAACTTAGTTTTTTTTAAAATCATTTTTCCTATTTCTAACTTTTGTCTGTTGGATCTCTGTCATATAAAATGTTCAGATTTAGCCATTTGATTAAAAAATTCCTACTTTTGACAAAATATGGAAATAAGAAAATCAGGTACTTTTGGTTATAGGAGGAATGGTTTAGAATGACACACGGTTCTCCAGGTGGTGAATTCTATATTTAGGATGACCCTCATTGGGCCCAAAGAAGCATGCCAATAACTCCAGTTCCTCAGGAGGATGAGGCATGAAGACCACATGTTTGATGTTTACCCTGGCAACTTCCCAAAAAACAAAACATCAGAAGAAGGCTGAGGATACAGCTCAGTTGGTAGAGTGCTTGCCTAGCATGCATGAAGCCGTGACTGTGTGTCTCTGTACTGTCTACAATGGGTGTGGTGGGCATGAGTATAATCCTGGCACTTGGAAGTAGAGGCAAGACAATCATTCTCTCTTAAATAGGGAGCCTGAAGCCAGCATTATGTATATGAAATTCTGCCTAAAATTATGAAGGCTGGGGATATAATTCAGTGGAAGTGCACTTTCCTAGCATATATGAGGAGGCTCTAGGTTTACTTCTAGTACTGAAGAGGAAATCAGAAAAGGAAAAGAAGATGAGAAGGGCCCCAAACATGGGCCAATGAATTCTTAATTTGGCAATGCCAATTCTATCTGTTTTCCAAACAAATCTAAAGTGAAAGTGAAAATGGTCACCCAAAGAGAGCCTTCTGGAACTGTAGCAAGAACAGGTGAATGCATTGGCGGAGGGACTTCAAGGTTGAAAGAGAATAAGTTTATCTTCCCCCTTTTCAGCCAATCAGGTCCTGGGTTCTCAAAACAGTGATGGATGGGCTGTCTTCTCCTTTACACAGATTGAAGGCTGGGGCCTACTAGCTGGCTCGCCCCACTGTCCATCTTGTTAATTGTAGTTTGGGACCTTAGGGGTTGATCCTCTTGACTCCTCCCCACATGCAATTTGCCAGCAGAGCAGTCCCCACAGGGTCCCATAGCCTGGATTGGAAGCGTCTTCTGTTCCAGTCTCCATTGGCCTTTTCTGTTTGTCACGTCTCTTCTTTCCTGGGTGCCCCATTCAATTCTGGCCTGAACTAAACCAGAATCAAATTGCATCTGGTAGTGGGAAAGTGTGAGTAGCAAGTAATACCCAAGTCCTGGGGCTGTCCTTCTGGGAGACATCGTCCACCTTTTCTTTTACCTACTTGCCTGCTTTCAAGACAAGCAGTTAAAGTCAATAAAGTGGTTGTGTAATCTTACTTTTCATGAAATCTTGCCTTTTTTTCTGAATGTATCTCATGTAATATTGAAACACACATGACATTACCCGTGTGTGTGTGTGTGTGTGTGTGTGTGTGCTACAAAATCATCTCTCTTGTAGTTGGTGTTTATAGAGGAATTTTCATCTGTATGCCTTTAAGTTTGAGTGCTTGATGAATCCACAATTCCCTTGAATGCATTAATTTAGGAAAATACATTTTAGAAATGTCTAATTGTGGCACTGTTGTTAGGAACTCACGTTCCAGTTTATCACCATCTAGGCATCATTAGGCTCCAAGATGTACAGACACATGACAAGTTTGTGATGGTGAGGGAGTGTGGGACTGGGATCTGGGAATAATGAGCTCTTATTTTCCTCCCTGAGTGGGTCTCACAGCACTCTAGTTCTTACGATTTCATGGAACTGTGCATATAGATATCCGCCACCCTCAGCCCATGGGAACAGAAATTGTCACTGTATATTACTTAAAATGCATCACAGATGGTGACAGGCATTGATTATAAGATTTGTATCCCAGGACTTAATATGGCTGTGTCTCCGTGCTTTACAGTGTTCTGAGGGAGCTCCGAGGAGTGGCCCAGTGAGGCACGAAAAGCTTTGGGATGCAGCATATTTAAACAGACCTGACATTGAGCTGTGTTTCTGACATATAGTCTTTAAGTTGAAGTGAAGATGGGATTGTTGGAGATAAAAGATCCTCTAGTGCGTCCTTACCTCTCCCTTTGAACACTACATGGGGGGCAGCAGGTCCCCCAAAGTCCACTGGCTTTCGTCCACCCCTGTCTGGTGAGGATAACCACTGTTATCTCCATCATTCCTGGCTGTCCAGTGTCTTCAGTTTTCTCCTTGGTTTACAACCTGTATCTTAATAAAAATCACCACTGGAGTGAGAAATACAAACTCTGATTTGGGGCAAGATGCTGCAGATTGCCTGTCAGCCTGAGGATGCCTCTGTGTCACTCTTTAAATGTTAACAAATAGCGGCTGCCGGCATATTGTACCCATACTGTATACATCATGTTGCCATATGGGCATCTTGTACTGGATTTGTTTTTTTTTTTAAATGTGAGAGCTGTAAGCATTCAATCACAGTCTTTACTTTCTTATTATTTAAAGATATTTTAATTTATTAGTTGACAATTTTACACAGGTATGTGATGTGTTTTGATCACCTTCCTTCCCTCATTATATCCTCTTCTTCCTCTCCTACTTTCACTGGACCGTCTCTTCTTCAGAGAAAGGCTCCTTTTTCCACTTTCACATAGTTTTGTTTGTTTTTAGAGTCACTGATTTTAGTTAGGGGTGCTTACATGAGCATGGATGTGCAGGTATTTTCTGGAGCATCAGCAGTTTACTCATGGCTGCACCACTGAAGAACAGTGAGTTCTTACTCCCAAACCATACTGCCAGTAGTTCCTCAGCACAGTGTGGAGCCTCAGGAACCTTCCCTCCATCCCTGCCGGAATGTCGACAAGCTCCATTTTGTGCAGGTAACCATAGCTAAACAGACCTTTATTTTATAGGCAAGGAAACTGAGGCTCAGGAGTGGTCAAATGTCATCAAATCCTGCTCCCCACCTTCCATGCAGTTCCACTTCTCTTTCCCACCCTAAAAATGGGTCAGAATGGCTCATCTAAATTTTCTTGTAATACTTGCCCCTTTCCTCTCCACTGGTGGGGCATATCTGTGGCTGTCCCTGGATGAAAAATGAGAGACATCTCTACAGTGTCTATTCTCTGTGTCAAATGCCATTTTAATCCCAGTACTAAGCTACTTGAGTCTTCTGACCATTCTGGTGTGGGAACTCTCACGATCACCCCATCACACAGGTCAGGAAACAGAGGTCCCGGGTCCCGGGTTCTGTAGTTAGTGAGTTTGTGCTTGCAGTCTGACTGAAAAAGACTAGTTAACTCTTTCCTCTCTGTGGCATATCCCCCCACCCCTCATAGATAAGCATCTCTGGCATGCATCATCTCCCCAAAGGGAGCTGAATAGCACATAGGACAAGGGCTCAGGACTTTATTTCTAAGCTCCTTGTGCCCATTATCTGTGTGATCCTTGGCAACTCTTTGGACACTTCATTCAGGCCTGGAATACAGCAAGAACTGCACAAACAATTGCTGACCTGCAATTTGTACAAAATCACTCTCCTGAGATCATTTGTATGTAAAGCACTTAGGACATCCCTAGTGTATCTATCAGGGACACTGAGCATGCATTAGAATGGGATTGGGGTAACTGAAGAGATAGGGGGCTTGAGAACATGTGAACTTAAGACCTCACAGGATGGTTGCACCACTGCCCTGACAGGAGTTTACAGAGTATGGGGTACACAGTTCATTGAGGTGGGATGGGGTGAGAGTAGCTAATGAATTGCTTTTTTAGAGGTGAGAACATTTCCTTTCCTCACTGTGTATAAACTCCCTTGAACCATTTTTGATATAATTTTTGCAAGATTCAGTCAAAAGTTAGTCCAGGATGGATGGTAGGTTTTCTATACAGCCATGCTGTCTAGACTGGTCTGAATCCTATTTCCTGCATATGAATGGTCAGGGGACCATCCTCTCTGCAGCACTTTTGAGTAGTCAAGCTACTGCTGTCTTTCCTGGACCGTCCAAGGTGATGGCCAGGTTCTGGGACACCTGCGGCACTTGCCGGAGTCATCAGAGTTTGTAGGGGAAGCTCCCAGTGGGTGGGCTGATCTTGGGCTTGCTGTCTTGTGCATTATACAGTCTGAGGTATTCTACCCGATTATGTCTCTCTTCCTTTTCCCTCCCACTGGCCTATGGGTTTCCATGAAAAATTCGACTTTTTTTTTCTCCAACTTCTCTGCTCTAACTCAACAACAAAGCTTACATTCTAACTCCGATCTGCCATTGGTTGTCCAGGGTACTAGAGCTAGGATGAGGAAGAGCAGAAGTTAAGGACAGTGAAGCTCAAGAGTGAGCATCCAGATCCCACATCTGTCTAGGCTCTCCCTGAGCTTTGCCGTCAACATGTGACCTCACTAGGCCAAGCAGCACTGTGCAGTTTCTGCTCCATCCTGAGGCCTCTCTTCCGGCCATCTTCCTAGCCTCTGCCAGGGGTTCACAGACGCCCACTACTGAAAGTAAGTCACCCAGGTGCCAGAGAGAAGACAGAACAAATCTGGGAAGGGAGAGAGACCCTAAAGGAGTGAGATCTCCCCCAGGTGCCATTTGGGACAGAAAGACAAAGCCAACGCTGGCACCTCCCTGGGTGTATTCTTTGTCGTTCTCCCTCTAGCTTGGTGGGGTGGGGGTGGGGCTCTCCTTCTTTTCTCCTGAGTAGTCATCTTTTCTTTCTCTGACTCATTTGCATGTTGGCATTCTACCACTTGCCATCTCTTTCTGCCGTCTCCTTTTCAGTATAACAATGAATCCCAAAGGAAGGGGGCACCTGCCCATCCCCAGAAAGTCCATTTACACAAGTGCGGCTGTAGGTTTTAAGTCGACAAAAGCAGCCGCCTTCTCAAGTGGGAGCCCTTGGCAAGCTTCCAGCACCCTGCTGCTCCACAGAGGCATCAGCAGAAGCCCAGAGAGCCAGGAGGACAGCTTTTTAATGAGAATTCATCCATGAGGGCAGCTTAGAGCGCTGACCTTCTCCTGGCTTCCTCCTGCTCCAGTAGGAGTTTCTACATACTCCCAAATCAACAACCTGCTGGAACATGACACCCATGTGTGTGCCCCGCTCCAGCTGCCCATCTCTCCTTGTACTTAGTTAGGCTCTGCAGTCTTCCAATCTCAAACCAGCCCTTTCCTTTGTCAGATCACAATAACTTTCCCTTCTTTGGAAGAACTAATAGCGAGTCCCTTTAAACTTGCTTTTCCTAAGTTAAAAACTTCCTTTCAAACCAAGAGTACTCAATTTCCTTCACAAGCCAGAAAGGCACTGGGAGATGGGGGAGTGACAGGTATCTTAAGGACAAGGTCACTATTACAGCCCTACAGAAGCCAAGTGCTGGGCCTTTTTGTAATTGCCCTCCTTTCAATTTTTAGGCCAGGGCTTACCTGCCTCAGAAGGGCCTCAGCATAGTCATCTGTCAAATGGGAACATAATTAACGTCTAGTGCTAAGATTCCATTTGAGGGTGGATGTGCCATTATATGTAAATACAGAATTAGAATCATTATAGATCAAGTGCCTAGTAAATATCAGCTGCTATGTCACCACCACCATGATCATCATTAATTATGGCCATGAAATGAGACAATTGGCAGAACTTGGCTTGGAGACACTGCTTAACTGATGAATAGTTACACCCACAATGTTTAAAATGCCAAACTTAGTAGAAGCATCAAGCTTCAATGCCTATTTATGAAATCTTTGTACTTATTTCATCATTCATGTTTCAGTGGAAAATAAGGTAGAAGCTATCATATCAATGCACAGTGTATTGTATGTTGTGTGCGCATTGTACAGATGTACAGTCTATAAGTATATAGGGATGCTACATATACATTGATAATATATATTGTACACATGGATAGTAAATGTGATACATACATTGTATAGACTTACAAACATGTATCTACAAAGTCTTCCATGCCTAATTAAGGACATGCTCTAGTAAAAAGTTGTATGCATGTTATTTTGGTGTGTGTGTGTGTGTGTGTGTGTGTGTGTGTGTGCAAGCACCCATGCACACTTGCCACATGGTTTGTGTGGAGGTCAGAGGACAAGTTGAAGGAGACAGTTCTCTCATTCCACCACAAGGCTCTTTGGGATTGAACTCAGGTTATCAGGCTTGACAACAAATGCCTTTACCCTCTGAGTCCTCTCTCAGGCCCAACAGATGTTTTCAAGGCTATTTTTTCTCACTTGTAATAGCCATGAAATGACCTTTTGCTATCATTGTAGCTGCTGCTTCTGGGGAAACAGAACATGCAGAAGGGGCAAATTGGGGGACAGCTAGGTGTGTGAGAGGGCGTTTTCTCTTGGTAAATGATCACCTTACCCTCCTGCATAAACTACAAGAGGATGTGTGTAGCCACAGAATCTGGAAGGCAGAGATGTTGGAAGGAAGAGAGCCAACTGACTAGTTCCTACTTTGTGTTGCTAATAGGTTAGGGGAGTATGAATGCAGAGAAACGAGTGACCTTTCTGGGATGGAAAGGTATATAGAGGACCTGGTTACTATGTGGTTAGTTAGGCCCAGCTTGATTTCACCTTGTTCAGAGAACAGAACCATCACAGGGAGGTTGGTGGGAAATGATACACCTTCATATAAACCACAATCTAGGAAGTACACCTTTGGATAAACTTCCCAAAAGGAACCAAAAGGCATCAGAGTTTGGGTGTTTATTTTCAGAAGATCTTATAAATGTGACCCAAACTAAGAGGAAAATCCTATCATTTTTCAAAAAAGGACATTACTTATTATTGTGCAGATGCGTGTGTTATGTGTATGTGGTTTGTGTTCACAAGCCATGGAGGACAACTTTGTGAAGTCACTTCTCTTCTTCACCTTTACAGAAGTTCTGGGGTTTAAAGTGTCTTTCCCTGCTGAGCCTTCTCACCAGCCCACAAAAAGCCCATTTTTAAGATAGTATGATTGATCCTGGCCCCAAATGCCATGCATGTCTCTGTCTCGCCTTCCTCCACCACTCTTAAAGTACCAGCAAACCAAACATCAGAATTTTTTTTATTTTTTATTTTTTTATTTTTTGACAGGGTTTCTCTGTGCAGCTTTGTGCCTTTCCTGGAACTCACTCTGTAGCCCAGGCTGGCCTCGAACTCACAGAGATCCACCTGCCTCTGCCTCCGGAGTGCTGGGACTAAAGGTGTGCACTACCACTCACATCAGAGCTTTTAAGAACAGGAATTAACTTCCGACGAGGAAGAATCATGATTCAGCAAAGCTATCCTCTTTCTCACATTACATAAGTTATGGAATTATCAGGAGTTATTATTGGGTAAGAAGGGCTCGTTTCCTACATGGATAATTTATTCCACAATTTATGTACATTGCACATGGAGGTCATTGCAGGAGGAGAGATGTGGCATGCATTTTTAACATTTGGTTCCTGGGCTTTATTGTCAGGGGCTCCTTCTGGGGCATACTTATTTCAGACTCTTGCCAATTTTACACACCTGAGGCCATAGGCACCGTCTTCTCCAGTGGGCCCCCTTAGAGGCTTGCTCATTGAAATCAACCAACCTGTAGGAGTCACTTTAGAAGGCATTTCCTCTCTTTCTTTGAGGAAACATGTTTTAGTTGCTTTGACTAAACCCTTGTAAAACACCATAAACACCAATCCACTTGATACAGAAATTTTAAAACATGAGGAGATGAGAAAGGGTGAATGAGAAAACTGCAAACAAGCCAATTAATTCTCTTCTCAGATTTACTGTGTGCACAGGGAAAATCTAACTTTTCTTTAGCTCCCTGTGCTGAGATGTACTTTATTTTTTTTTCTAACCAGTTTTTGAGCAACAGAACTGCTAAAAAAGGTATTCTTTCTAAATCCATGCTTTCTGAACTCAGATCTTTTCATGCCAGAGGTAAGACTGTTATCATTTCTAGGTAATGAGTATTTATCCACTCTCATGCTCTTGTTCTAGTTCCTATGATTAGCCATGTTAGCCTAGAGGGGTCTTGTACCAACTGTAGATAAACAAAACATGAAGGATTTGGACAGAGCCTCCAGGCTATCTCTCAGTGGGCATCATCATTTTCAACAGGTCTTTATGGAGTCCCGGGACTGCACACTTTCTTATCATCATAGTAAATCCTACCTATTTATGTCTGATCCATGCTTTAAAGACATTAATAAATGTTTACTTCTGTTACTCTGGCTAAGACTCAGCTCCCAGGTACACAACATGGTGAAAATTAGACCCTGATGAACTCACTCTTGCAATTTGAACCTCTGCAGTGAGCATCATGCAATTGAACTCACCATTTCAAAACCCAGACTGCAGGCACGACATGGACTCTTGCTCTGTTCCTGCTGTGCCTCTACTTTAGGTAGTTTAGTAAAGCCGATGGTTTGGATTCTGAACACAACAGCTACCATCATGTATTTGAACACATTCCAAAGGTCTCAGAGGCAAGTTTAGGAGGTTACACTTCTTTAGGATTCTCCTATACATCCTGTATACTCTATGTCTTCATTCCAGAACCCACTAAGATTCTCAGCTGTGTTGTGTGTGTGTGTGTGTGTGTGTGTGTGTGTGTGTGTGTGTGTTTAGGTGCTTGTGTGTGGCACGCATGTAGAAAGCGGAGGTCAACTTCAGTTGATGTTCTTCAGGATATCGTCCTCCTTGTTTCTGGAGACTGTGTTTCTCTTTGGCCATGAGCTCACTGATTTAGTTAGGCTGGCTGGCTAGCAAATCCAGGGATACATTTGTCTCTAAGTCTTGAGCTCTGGGATTACAAGGGCACACCAACATGCCATTCTTGTTAAATGGGTGCTGGAGATAGACCCAGGTCTTCTCGATTGTATGACAATCAGTTTACTAAATGAGCTATCTCACCAGCCTCAACAGCTGTGTCTTAAACATGCTTTTCTGATATTCCTAAGCACTGGCACACAGGAAGTATTTGTTTCAAAGCCTATCGTACAACTAAGAGAATTCCCACTAGGATGCCTTGAAGCCTTGTTTGTAACACTAGTTTTTGGTTAAAACATTGAACAAACTACATTTAGTTATCTTCTATGGAATAACATGTGTATCTTGGCTATCCTGCAAATTTGTCTTACATAGGGAATTTGGGAAGACAACATTAAATACTGGTGTCAGTGTCCAAGTTCCAGAAATTGCACTGCTATAAGATTCTCAAAGCAAACTCTGGAAGAATTGTCCTTGCTCAGGGGAGATGGAAAGTGCCCTGTTCAGAGAGCCCAAGCAATGGTTTTGTGAAGATGTTTGGGCACTGCTAGCAGAACAGAAAGATCACAAAAGGACACATATCTAGAGACCTGAACCTCAGAGTTATGTGCCTTTGGGACAAAATGTTTACTTGAACATCCTAGAAGGATGAAGGTGTGGTGTTCATGATGTATATATCATCAAGGAGGGAAATTCATGAAGTATAAGTGAATGATTCTATGCTTCTTAGATGAGGGGCACAGAATATTTATGGGAAGTTTCCATGATGGTTAGATGGGTGGCCCATGATGAATAGGTTGTAGTCCACAAAATATAGGGAAAGGTTCCATGATGTCTTGATTGGTTATTGGAATGTGTATACAGAATGTTCACTGATCTACAGATGGGGGCTTATGGTCTATAGGCAGGGAATTCTGCAATTCACAGTTATAGGTTTCCCAAAGTTTCATGATCTATAGATGAGAGGCTTTGATATATAGGTGGGGATCCCATGATGTGTAGACAGGGGTTTATAATTTGTGCATAGAGTTTCTATGATCTATATAGATGGAGTATCTATGATCTATGAGTGAGGCACTCAGGATCTAGAAACAGAGGTTTGCATGACATGTAGACAAGGGTTCCACAGAGCATAGCTAGGACTTCTGTGATCTATAGACAGAGGCCCCATGATGTATTGACAGTGGTTCTGAGATAACACAGCTCCTAGAAGGAAGGGGTTTAGGCTGACTAGGAAGACAGACCAGCACTTAAGGTAAACCTGAAAATTGTTTATTTTCTTGTATTCTCCCCTGAACTCAGACCCTATCTAGGACAGGCTTTACATTTCATCAGTCCTGATTCCCATTGTTATGTTTGCCCCCCACCCAGCTATGGGGTGTACTTTTCAAGGGTTCTGAGGCGAGAGGATAATGAGCCCCTGGCATGGCTGTACTGCTGTGGTGTGATGAATGGCCCACAACCCTCGAGCCGCTCCATGCCCTTCATCATCCAGTCGGAGTGGTTAGCAGTCTGTCAGAGAAAAATAATTTAGCAGCCATGGCTTTAACGGATGTGCTGCATTCTGGGGTCAAATGACTATTACAAAGTAGTAGCGCTGCCTGGCTTCTCCATCGTGAGAGCTCAGAGTTGACAACATGAAAGAAGGAGGCATCACACCCAGAACTCACTGACGTCCTTCAATTTCACACAGTAGGAAGCAGAAGAGAGAGATGGGGTGGGTGTCCTAGTAAATAGATTATCCCAGGCTTGTCTGGGAGTCTTGCGGGTAGCTCCAGCCTTTTTGCAAAGTGGCATCAAGCTGCCACAGAGTGAAACAGCAGTAGGGACATGCCCACAATCACTGTGGGGCCTTCTCAAAATAAGGAGGCAAGAGAGATGAGCTGATCAAGCTCATGCCAAAGGTCATGGGCAGTTTCAGAAGGGGCTCATTCTTCTGTCCAGCCTGAGTCCAGGCAATAGGGAGGAGAGTGCTTCCATGGCTGTTCTGCAAGTTTGATTCCAGGTAGCAGAAGAGTAGAATGGGAAGACGCCAGGAAAATAAAAAGACAAAGGCATAGAAAAGAGAGGAAGCAAGACCATAAAGTTTCTTGCTAGTAAGTGCACAGGGGTGGATCTAGAAAGTGTTCTTGCATCTTTCACTGTTTTCACTGGGGCTATGCATTTATTTGAGCATAAGATGAAAGGCAAGATTGATGAAGTTTATGGTCTACCCCCTCCCACACGCTCCTTAAAGTGATTATGCATGTGCAATAAATGCTTGAGGTAAAGTAAATGAATGGGGGGTAGATAGGAAAAACCACCATCCCTCAACTGGGACTCAAGAGCAGGAGAAACCACCATCCCTCAACTGGGATTCATACATAGTTTATGTTTTCTCTCACCCAAGATTTGTGAAAAGCAGTACATCTTATGGCCAGGAACATGGCTCAGTCAATAAAGTGCATGTTCTACAAGCATGAGGACCCAAGGCTGGATCATCAGCATCCACATAAAAAACAGGGAATGGTAGCATGTGCCTGTAATCCAAGCTTTAGTGGGCTAGAGACAGACAGAACACTGGGGCACATTGGTCAGCTATTCTCACCAAACTGCTGAGCTTCAGGGTCAATGAGAGACTCTGTATCAAAAAATAAGGTGGAGGGCCGAGAGATGGCTCAGCAGTTAAGAGTGCATACTGCTATTGCAGAGACCTCTTAGTTCTCAGAACCCACATCAGATGGCTCACAATTACCTGTAACTTCAGGTATGGGACCAGGTAATGGGACCACTGCAGTCAGGTGCATACCCCCTACATGTACACATAATTAAAAATAAACATAAATAAAGGTGGCGAGTGATAGAGGAAACACACCACATTGATCTCTGACATGCCTCTATACACACACACACACACACACACACACACACACATCCAAACACACATACATGCATATGCTGCAAACACATACATATGCACAGACACAAAAAACATCTGTTGTGGCATCTATTCCATGTCTGCTTAGAGTCAAATAAATATGGAATGAGTTAGTGAATGAATGAATGAATGAATGTCCCATCCAGTTGTTATTTAAGGGAAAAATCCCTTTATGCTCTTTGTGGCTTCACACATATCCCTGAGCAGTATCTGGGGTTTTGATAACATCCTGAATTCTTTTATGGATTCTTTATCTCCCAAGGCAAAATAAGGGATTCTGTTCCAGGCGCTGTGATGTCACGATGGTGGTGATCACAGTGATAACTCATAGTTATTAAGTACTTATGATGAATCCCACACAGGGCTAAGTGCCTTTTAACTATGTAAAGTGTTTCTTCCCTTGATTGATGCCCAGAATGAATAAAAATAATTTTCTGTATCGGCCACATTAGAGAGATCTACAAATAAGTCTCAAAGTGATAAGAGAAAAGATAATTTGCATAAATAAGCAATTATAGAACTTGGCAGAATAAGGTTGTCTTAAGTGGTGTGAGAGGAATTCTTGACACATAGGTAGTGCTACAAAGGCGTCTTAAACAAGTGAAGGTAAACTCTTGTAAGAAAGCAGACTCACAGGGCTGGGGGTGTAGCTCAAGGAGACCCCTTGTCTAATGTGCAAGTGGTTCTGGTTTTGAACCCCAGTATCATCAAGAAAGAAAAAAATGAAAGTAGACCCACCATTGTGTTGGTAAACCTGGGAAAGATCCTTCCTTCCTTCCTTCCTTTCTTCTCTCTCTCTTTCTTTCGTATATGCCAGCTGACCTTGAACTTGCTATGTAGCTGAAGGTAGCCTTGAACTCTTTGTCCTCTTGCCTTTACCTCCCTGGTGCAGGAATTATGGATATGCAGCAACATTCCTGGTTCATGCAGTGCTGGGCATTGAACCCACCGTTTCGTGCATGCTGGGCAAGCATTAGACCAACTGAGTCATATCCACAGTCCCCTAATTCTCATTTCTAACTTCTCTACCTTCCAGCAAGTTTTTTCTTCTCACTACTCTTGATCTGTGCTGGTGTCTTACTGGGGAAATTCCCACCTGGTTGGAAACTATAGTTACAGAGGTCCTGGCCACTCCCAATGAGACAATTCCCATCTTGGTTTCCCCAGAGTAACTGACTAGAAACTCAGCCCAGACCACCAACCAACACATTTTTCTTCTTGGTTCTTCACTTTCTAAGCTACTGGAGGGTCTGACAAATGAATCCTGGCTTTCCTACAGCCTGGGCTCCTTAATGGGGACAGAAGACCCTGCCCCCTGCTGGCTCCACTTCTTTCCTGTGACTTTAGCTGGCTTTCCTCCCTAGTGTTGATTCCATCATTGTGGAAGTTGCCTAGATTCATGAATTCTCTCATGACTTCTGCTCAGTTGCTGTGTTGATGATCTCTTTGCCTTCTTAATATTCTCATGATTCTCTATCCATGAAACCCAGCAATTTCTCTCTGTGTGCTTAAGAATGGGCCTTTTCAGGAAGGCTAGTGCTTCACCATACTCTGCTCACAGACACTGGGGGAGAGGGGCAGGCTCATTCCCCCGTCACAGCAAGAATATCCCAATTCACATCCATCTTTCCACCTGACAGGCAGCTACCCGAGAAGTCTCACCTGTGGCAAGAGGTTGCTTTTACTTCTGCTGGGTGTGTGGCCAGGCAGCTGGATGTCGAAGAGGGCCTGTAAGGCAGCTTGTGCTGCCTGGCCCTTGGCCAGCTTCTTGCTGCGTCCAGAGCCTTCGAACGTCCTCCCGTCCACGCACACAGCCATGACAAAACTCTTGACTCGGGGCTTCTCGGCTGTTTCCGAGAGGCACACATACCGCAGACCTGAGCGTAACTCATTCAGCACCACTACAGGGTTCCTCTCACCCAGGGCCCCGGGGGCCAGCCTGGACCTGTCAGGCAGAGCCTGGCCCATGAGGTCCAGTGTGTGGTAGAGTAGCCGTCCTCGCCGGTAGGCGGAGGACAGAAATTCAGTGTCGACGGGACCACAGCCTGGGAAGTCCTCATTTCTTGAGGATGGTTCAAACTCCTTGAACAACGTGTCTGGGAAGTCGGCCTGGTCAGAGGTGAAGTCAGTGCATGAACTGGTACTAGTGCCCATGGCCAGGTGGGCCTGGAATGCGTTGGGGAACTGCACGAAGGACTTCAGGGCCATCTCGGCTGCCCGCATCTTGGCTTTCTTCTTAGTGGGCCCCGTGCCTTCAAACGTGAGCCCGTTCACTTCTACAGCCACCGCAAAGACTGGGGCATGTACTGGGCCCGTTTGTGACACCATCCGGTACTGCAGACCTGGCTTCAGCTCATGCAGCTGGACCAGTGCATTCTTGGGTGTCATAGACCAGGAGAGCTTCTTCCAGATCAGCTGGAGTTTGCAGAAATGCCCTGCATTTCCTTCCTCCAGTGGCCTTTTCCTTTTAATGCTGGGCGTGCTGCCTCTGGCCCAGTCTCCAGGGGGTAGGGGCCTAGTCCCCAGGTTGCTCACGTTTCGGTTTTCCTTCACTTCAGCACTGCTGGTACCTGGAGGTAAGAACAAATTAGTCATGACCCAGGGCACTGGCAGGTCACCACTAATGATAAAAACTGTTGCTAATGATGGCTCTGTAAGGCTTGGAATCCAGGATCATGGCTTTCTGGCCATCAGCACCTTCAGCTGGGTCTGGAGAAGGTGCTGTAATGACTTCTGCAAGACACAGGGGAGAAACACCAGTGGGGACTAGTTGCCTATGGGGGAAAGGCCTCCATCATTGGGCAGTTCTCAAAAAGCCAGGCTTGAAAAGATGTGAGGAAGAGACAGGCAAGGGATGTGTCCTATGTGTGGTCTCACACTCCGTTGACTGTATGAGCTATGCTGTTGTCACCCATAAGTGCCTAACTCCTCAGCACCCACTTTATCTCTCAAAATCAAATAGATGAGTAGCCCTGCCTATGTATGGTTTGGAGCAAGAGCAGAGGTTACAAAGGCTTTTCTTGCATTGATGAGTGCCTTCCTTCTTTACATGTGCTGGGGCCATAAGGAGTGGTGATTGATGCTTGTGATGCCCTTAGCACTGAAGAGCAGGGTGTAGGGCTTTGTTGAGGCCATACTCTTTTATATCAAGCTCAATAGAGTTTCTCAAAACTCTGCCTCCCAATTCACATCTGGAAGTGAGAAACGTATCACCTGAGACCTCCATAGAGCAGACAGCTAGGAACCAATCAAACGGAGGTGCAGCTGCCTTTCCTAAACACCTGCATGCCACCTGTGTATGTCAATACAGTTGCTGGGTCTCAGTCATGCTGATTGTTTATAGAGCTGAGAGTCTGAGGGCCCCACAGGGTCCTGAGCATCCAGCCCCATGCTAGATTAGACAACACCCAGGGAGCCATCAAAAGCCACAGGTGCCAAGATGTGGCTTTGATTCTTCATCTGAATGTGGTTCTTGGACTTCTGCGTCACAATCTCCTGGGACTTCTTAACAAAGAACACTTACTACAAGTCCTTTGTCCTTATAAATAAAAATACCACACATTGACATATCAAGGTAGGAAATGGTTCTAAATGAACCATATGGTTCAGCTCCAAATCTGGGACTCTACTTCCTCTACAGAATAGCAGGAATCCTTGGATTACTCTTCTGATAGCCTTCCCACCTTAGCCAGGCAAACATGTAAAACAGATCAAGATGCTAACATGTTTCTAAAGACATGCACCCACAGATCAGTGGGAATGAACACTGGCACAATTCCACTGCAAAAAAAAAAAAATTTAGGGACACCCACCGACAACCAAGAAACACTACCTACGCAGTAATATGTCATTAGGAACACATCATAGAACTGAGACTAGTAAAGATGTTCATTGTAGCATAACTTTTTAAAGTTGAAAGTGTAGGAAATATCTAATTTCCCACATCTAGAGGAATGGTTAAGTTGTAGTAGAATCAAACAGCAAAATGACATACAACAATTATATCTTAATGGACTCTATATGCTTCAACATAAATAAATCTCATCAACATAATGTTAGATGACAAAATGAACTTGCAAAATAATCCACTGGGTAGGATAGACATCATAAGCATACTCACATGACATATTATTTATGTAAACAGACATGAAGGAACAGAAGACAATTATATCATAAAGACATATTCCCATCTCCCAGAGCGGGTGGAGGGAAGGGAGGAAAAGAAATAAGGGGACAAAGAACGACTTCATTTGTACTTCTAACATTTTCTTTCTTTTTTTAAAAAATTACACTCTGTGTGTGTGTGTGTGTGTGTGTGTTTGTGTGTGTGTTTGTATACACACCATGGCACACATGTGGAGGTCAGAGAACAGCTTGCAGGAGTCAGTTCTCTATTTCCACCATGGGGGTCCCAAGGGTTGAATATGGGTCGTCAGGCTTGGTGGCAAGCGCCTTTACCACCTGAACCATTTTGTTGATCCGACATTTCCTATCCTTAAACTGACATAAAGTAAGTTCAGCAAAACCATCACTTGCACACATACACATACAAACACTCACTCACACAGGTCCTGGGGCTGATCTGGCTGGGCAGAACTA
Source organism: Peromyscus leucopus (assembly GCF_004664715.2). Lineage (NCBI taxonomy): Eukaryota > Metazoa > Chordata > Mammalia > Rodentia > Cricetidae > Peromyscus > Peromyscus leucopus. Next base: position 52,538,881 of record NC_051067.1, read on the forward strand.
TGCCCAGGTTTCTCTGTGTGCCTTGAACATCTCAGGGGCTGGGAGCTCTCAGCTCTGTGGCAGGTGTGAATGTGCTTTTTTCTTTCATTAAGCAAGTGGAAACTCCAAGTGAAATTTCCCGTGAACTCACAACCTCAAAACAGACACTGAAAGCCTGGCTGGCTGTTGACATGTGAACCTGCTTCTCTTGTGCAGCCTGAGAGCTACTTATATATAACTATAACTTATAAGTGAGTGAAGATGAATTTAAAGGTGATTTAAGACTAGCCACCTTGGATAACTATTCTCTAATAAAGTTGTCCTGTTTAGGAAATCCCAGTTGTGAACTGCCACATGACCACATGACCCCTGCTGCACTTTGCTAGCGTGTGTGCTTCTAGAATGCCAAACTCTCAAGTTTATTATAAAAACCCAAGGATTATGCCTGTGAACAGCCTGCCATCTTCTGCTGACCCCTGCCAGCGTCTATGTATTCTATTGAGAACCTAACTTTGCTATATTTCTTTTTCCTTAGTCCTTGGCTAGTGGCTAATAGTATGGTCAACATTTTATAAGCAGGCAGGGAGAAACTGAAACTCAAGGAGTTGAAATAATTTGTTTACAGAGATTGCATGCTATGTTGTATTCATGATGGGCCTCAATCCTTGGGCTCTCCCACTCCTCTCATCTGTGCAGTGGCTATAAGTTGATTTTATGGACACAGAATGATTGTGACATTTTCTTGGCCTTTGTAGATTAACACCCCTCCCCAGGCCATCTGGATATAATGAAGCCAAGTCTACCCCATGTGTGATGAGTCCTGGGGCTGATCTGGCTGGGCAGAACCATGCTCAGGTTGCTCTGTGCACCTTGCACATCTTCTCAGGGGCTGGGAGCTCTCAGCTCTGTGGCAGGTGTGAATTTTTTTTTTCTCATTAAGCAAGTGGAAACTCCAGGTGAATTTTCCAGTGAATCCACAGCTTCAAAACAGACACTGAATGCCTGGCTGGCTGTTGACACGTGAACCTGCTTCTCTTGTGCAGCCTGAGAGCTACGTAGGTTGAGACCTGCCAGAATGGCTGCTGTGCTCCTAACCCCTCAGTTTATGGCATTGTTGTTGGGGAATAATGAAGAAGAAAGTACAATTTCACAGCCACAAAGGATGCCTTTGAAAATCAGGTGCCTTTCAGAGGTATCCCAACATGGGAGAATGTTCTTTTCAGCATGTACTCTACCTCCTCTTCGCTCAGAGCTAACCCATCAGTCATAGCTATCATCATGTCTTTATAAAGGAGCCAAAACAGCCCTTGCTAGAATGCTCCAGTGGGGGGCACTGGGCGCTGCATTAAAACCCAGCTCAGCTTTTCAGTTTAATTTTATAAATTGTGAAATGGGCTTACTACTATCTCTATCAGTTTGCTACTAAAAAGCTATTAGGCTTGGGGAGGTTAGTTTGTTCAAAAGTGTGAATCTGAGTGCTTTCTAAGTTATAACCTTGCAACACTCATTTGTTACGGATCTCGGCAAAAATAATTACCTTTTAGATAGCAAGTGCTAAGTCTTAGGTGTTTGTGCTAATCGTTGTGTGCTCTGGGTGTGCACACTGCAATGGACCCTGCCATTTAGGGTATTTCAAGCCAAGGGAAAGTGCACGTTAGATTAAACCATGTGATTTTCCCAAGCTGAACTCAAAATGGAAAAATAAAGAGCAAACAAAACAATTCCCAAATCCCCACATCAGATTGCCTAGAAACCAGCTTGGAGCCTTCTAATTTCTTATTGATTTCTTACAATGTGAGGATTTAATAAGCGTGCCAGTGTGATTATGGTGGCCAGCATATCAGATGACCTCTGCTGTATCTTAGAGAATCAAACTCAGAAAATAATGTTTTTGTTCTGCACATGGTGAAATCCTTTTTATTTGCTTCCCTTCTGTAATTCTCAATATCTTACTACTGTTGTAATTGGAACTCTTCGTATAAACTTTGATTATTAGACCATGGTGTGTGTGTGTGTGTGTGTGTGTGTGTGTGTGTGTGTGTGTGTGTGTGTTTTCACTTGTGGGCATGTTTTTGTATGTGTACATGTGCTTGTGTGTGTGTGTGTAAGTGTGGAGACAAAAGGTTGATGTTGTGTGTCCTCTCATCTTGAGACAGGGTCTCCAACTGAACATGGAGCTTGCCAAGTAGGCTAGGTTGGCTGGCCGGAAAGCCCTAGCTCTTCCTGTTTCTGTCTCCCCAGCACTGGGATTACAGGTGCTCCCAGTACACGACTTGTCACCTGGGTGCTGGTGTTTGTGCTTGTGAAGTAAGCATAACCATATGAACTATCTGTCAGCTTCTATGAACTCCTTTATTCATAATCAATAATTAGCAACAGTTGATTCAAAACTACAGACGTTGGTCCCTATCTTAGACACAAGTTAGACTCTCTGGGATGACATTACCTATGGTAATATTACCAATGCAAAATGTGTTGGTTAACTGATTCTCAGAGTTTAGCAAGTGCTTCAGAGCCTATCTAGACTTAGGCTGGGGTCTCTGTCCTGGGGCCCTTAGAATGACAGGTAGTTCAGTGCCCACTTCACAGAGTCAAGCATGTGAGAGATCAAATGATGCCTTTGTTGTTTATGCTTATTGGAACCTTAGACAGACCATTCTGTGTTAGCTTCATTTCTCTAAGTGGCAGAAAATGAAGATTTTACTTATATTTGCTTTATCAGTTGAGTACAAGTGAATCTACGAATCTATCTATCTATCTATCTATCTATCTATCTATCTATCTATCTATCATCTGCCTATCATCTGCCTATCAGGCTTAGCAAAAAGACGACCACAGGGGCAGCTGGGAAGTGCAGCAGGGAAGCAGTGCAGGACCCCCTACTTCTATCCATATCCAGCTTCTCTTCATGACTATTTTATTAGCTGGTGTTTTCCATCAATTTACCTAGAAATTCCAGGATGTTCCTGAGAGAAGGGTGAATGGTTCTCTCATTTCTCTGGTGTGCTGGATGGTAGATATTGATCTTACCACCCAGAAATGTGGGCAAAAGAACAGCACTGGCTCCCTAGCAGCAGAAGAAAACACATCCCTGGTCTCTCTCTCTTTGCTCGACAAGGCAAACATTCACTCCTATGAGACTGTAGTGCATTGCCTGTACATCCACTCATGTACATGTAAGAAAAGCCCTATCTTTTCTTCTTGGGCTCCTTTATGTCAATGGAAGCAACACAGACATGGGTAATTCTCCTCTTGTGACAAGGCTGGAGACAGAAGGACCCTTCCTTACTCTAATATTGTCTGCAGTTACTCAAATCCCCATTGCAGCCAAGCTCATACCTAGGTGCCAGGTGCATGTGGGCATTTTCCTGCCAACTTTTCTGTGGGCTCTTCATATCTCTAATTCTGACATACACATTCGTATTTTCCTCTTCACAGAGAAGGCATTAAATACGTTCCACTTCCCTCCTCTGACCCAGGAAATTATATTCATTTTTTTCTCCATTTAGTTAATAGGTTTTATACACCCAAATTGTCACATATAATAATCGACAGATTAAAAAGTCAGGAGATCAAAAAAAAAAAAAAAAAAAAAAAAACCCTCTGACTTTTAAACACAGTCTGGAAGAGCTACTTGTGAAGGCATACACTTGGAGAGTAGTGGGGAGATCCTTGTATCCTACAAATAAATGTGGAGGACTGTGTCAACACTGTGGCTCTTGTGCTGTCAATTCCTAGTGATGTCCTGGGATTCTTGCTCTGGCAGTATGTGTACATTCCTGGCTTGTGAGGGGACATGAGGACTTTCTACCTGCTCTTGTTCTTCCTACCCAGTGGGTACTTTCTTTCTTTGAATATTAGATCTTTCTCTGAGTATTCCTGGAGGCACCTGGGGTAGAATCAGCATGTGCTCATTGGCTGAGAGTAGACTAGACCTTGGGTGATCTTATCACAGACACATATATGTGTGTATATACAAGTGCATATTCATGAGTGTATCAGACCTACCTCAGGATGCTGAGGAGGCTGACAGGGAAGCAGAATGATGTTGTAACTGTGGTGACAGAATAGCTATCCGAAACTCCACCTGACACATAGAGTCTCAGCTTACATTTTCCCCCTTAGAATACTCCTGATTTGGGTTCCAAACACCTTTCCCTATGAAACTCACTCCCACAGAGACCACATGCATAGCCTCAGTGCCCGTGGTCCTTCTGTCTTGGTACAGAGGCAAATTGCCTCATTCTTCAAGACACTGTAAAAGAAGACATCTCAGAACTGTGACTCCCATAAGGTCTTTTCAGGGAGTCACATGTGTCTTTCCATTGTGGGAATTAGAGAGGAAAAAGCAAGCAAATAACTTCAGACGACATTAGATAAATACCATAAGCAACGGTAATAGAACAATCATGAGCAATTTGGAGACCGCCAGGCACTGAAAGAAAATATCTAAGTCAGGAAGGCATCTGTATAGGAAAATGAAAAATGAAATTATTTCCATTCTGCTTCCCTCACACCTGGATTCTTCTCCAGAGCCTTATAAGTACATTATCTCATTTGACAAAATGTGTCGACAATTATAATGCTAAGCTTAAAGGTCTAAGGCATGAAGAAATTGCATTTTGAACAGGAAGAAAAATCTTTGTATATTGTCATAGCTGTGGCTACATATTTATTTTTCAAATAAATCTGTTATTTGCAATTTATTAAGCTTGATGACCTGGGCTGATGACATTCAGGAATTGTTAGACAAGGTGGTGGTCAGGTTTTAAATGGGATCATATTCCTATCATCCCTAAGAAGCCACGCTTGCTTGTGGATTTCTTTATGTGCCTCCTCCTTCTCTGCTGGCTCCCTTGCAGGCTGGAATCTTCTACCCAGTTATTATGTACACCCGGCTTCCTCTCATGGCTTGGCATCATTGGGATTGTATGCATCAATGGTAATGACACTGTCATGTCTGCGGGTCAGGAGGGCTCTGGAGAGCCAGCCATCCAGTGCGCCACGCTACATTTGAAGAGATAATATTGTTCCTGGTGAAGGTTATTCGGCTGCCAAGCAGCCCTGGTTTTAAAAACAGAACAGCTCCTCCCAGATGACAGGGCTTAACAACAACAGAATGGCAGGCAGACTAGTTCTTCCTCCAGACAGTGGGGAGGGCTTGGTGTGGGGAGAGGCAGGAGATAACCTGAACCGTAGGGTGCATGACAGATAGGTTCAGGCTGAGGTGTGCCAAAGGCAGCACAAGCTTGGCATTTGCTGGTATATGTGGGTACGACAGTTTGTCAGATTGAACAGCTGGTAGAAGATGCCTTCTTCAAAGGCTTGTCATGAGTAACCCATGATGCTGTGATGCATGTGCATGGGATTCAGAGAAAAGCAGGAGATGTCCTCTATCAGAGTCCAAAGGCAAGATGAAACTCTTGGTCTCTGTTGTTTGTCATTGAATCTGGGCCAAATCCCAACTTCTGAGCAGAGGGTGGGGCCCGGGGTAGACAGGGACACATTGCTTTTCAGTGTTGCAAGGTGAAGCCTTCTCAGAGCTGAATGCTGAAGGCAGACACGTCTTCAAAACACGGTATTGTATGAGTCTCCCAGCTCAGATCTAGTCTACTGCTGATTGGTTCCTAGTTACCAATGTTCTATAGGCAGAGCCTAATGTGTGTGTAGTGGATGTGTCCCGACTATGTTTTTCTGTCTCTTTGCACCACTGATTTAAATGGAGAGATTCACAGCTCTAGGCAATACCTTTTCTATATTCCAGGCTGCCAGGATCTAGATTGCTGCTGAGCATTCTTGAACAGTTGAAAGTGTGTGAATGGTTAGACATGAACTGTCTTTACAGTAGAGCAGTATAGACACAACAGATCCAGAGGATGCAAATGCATGAAGTATGGGGTTAGAGGAGGTTCAAATGTGCTTCTTCTTCCCACCCATGCTTCCACACACATGTTCATACACACTACGCATATGCAAACAGACATATACATTTATCACACATACCACTCTCACACACTATAGACATATACATGAAATGCAAGGTCATGCCACACATATGTAGATAAACATGAATACCACTCACATCTTGGACCTATGCATACCAAATACAAATGTATAAAAATAGTTTCTATATGAATTACAGCATTTGGAGAGGAAGTGAGGTCTGAGAGATGATTTAGTGAGTGAAATGCTTGCTATAATACAAACAAGAGGACTTGCATTTTGGTCCCCACCTCCCATGTTAAAGTCAGGACCTGTCACGGGTGTCTGTAACCCCAACACTGGGGTGTAGACAAAGGCAGATCCCAGAAGCTGCTGGACAGATAGCTTGATAGAGACATGAGCATCAGGTTCAGTGAAAAGACACTATCTCAAAATCCACAAAACAAAGCAAAACAAAATGAAGGAAGAAAGATAGAGGAAGACAGCCAATAACCTCGCCTGGCTTCCACATACATATGCATGCACAGTCACAGGCACTTATAAACACATGCACACACCACACACATACCTAACCACACACATACACATACACAGCAAATGAATCCATTAATCAAAAAACGAGGCTTCCCAAGCACTTCAAAAGCATTTTAATGTATAATAAACAATTAAAAGTTATTTTTATCAGTACATTTCTTTCCATTAGCCAGTAAACCAAATCAGAGGAAAACAGCTTTAATTGCAAGTATCATCCATCCTTGATTGAACATGCCTTGTGTCCTATGTCCCTGCCTCTCCTCAACTCTGTGACTTTCTGTGCTGGTAACCTCCTCATCCCCATTTGCAAGCTCACAAGTCCAAGAGTAAACATGCATGCCCCAAACTAGCCTCCTATTTTCTTGACTGGTCAGCCTCAGGACGGAGTCAAATGCTGCTGGTGGTGGTGGTGTGTGTGTGTGCGTGCATGTGTGACTTTTTCAGTGTCCTCTGGACAAAGCAGTGACTTTACAAAGGTCCTGCATTTTTGAGATCTTGGGCCTTAGTTACTACAGAAAAGTGGCTCCTGAATTTCTATAAGTTAGAGTCCATTTATTTCTCTCTCTCCAGAAGTTCCCTAGGTATCCATGCTTCCTTCTCCTTCTGATTCAGTCAGCTTCCCAGCAGCTCAAGGTGGAGACAGCAGGAAACAGAATTCAAATTCCTCTCATGTCACACTAAATTCAACACATACAATGTGCTTTTTAACTCCTCTCTTTCCAAGGTTTCTGAGGTAGTTATCCACAACTTGACTGATCCAGAAACTTTTCAATTCAGACCACCACAAGAGGATATACACAATATGTCAAGGTTTTGCTTCATACCACAAGCCTTGCTAAGAGGGGAGCCCAGAACCAGCATCAGGAACCCCTGTCTAAGACCAGTCAGTTAATTCCCCTCTCCCTCTCCCTCTCTCCCTTTCTCTAGAGATGAAAAACTCCAAATAGAAAATTGTGACCATCTGGCACGGTTCTGACCTTTGAGCACTCTCAACTTTACTTTTAGGCAGTGATGTAGGGAAGTATGATGCCTATTATTCATTGTCGACTTGACAGGATCTAGACATGATCCCCTGGAGAAAAATCTCTGGGCCTATTTGTGGGGAAGTTCCTGGACTGTCTTAACTAAGGTGGAAAGACCCTCCCTAGATTTGGTGGCATCTTCCTATGGGCTGAGGTCTTGAACTGAAAAGGAAAAAGTAAGTTGAGTATTTGCATCCATCCCTTTCTGCTTCCCTATGGAGGATGCAATGAGACCAGCCAGTTCTGTTCTGTGGCCATGACTTCCCCATCATGATACCCTTGAATCTGAATCATAAGCCAAAATAAACCCTCCCTTCCTTAAGTTGCTTTTGCTGGCATTTGTCACAACAATGAGAAAAGTGACCAATTACAGGAAGAAATACCCATTTCTAATAGCATTAACAATTGTCTAGAGAGGGGGTGCCCACAATGATATGTTGTGATTCTTAGAGGCTGATGGCAGCATAGACAACATTCTCCTGGAAATCTCTGCCAGTGTTTTTGCCTGATTCATCCCATTATCTTAGTAACCACCAATAGCACCTTGTTTCCTTTCCATCCACAACAAGCACATTCCTAGCTCATTTTAGTTGAAAATGAAGCCCATCTGTTAGGTGACGTTAAGACACAGAGGTGTTCTTATGGGATGTTTGGCCTCCTCTTTAAAATGATTGACAATATGCTACAGGTAAGAGGAGAGCACAGGACAAGCCAAACACTTGCAGAATCCTCCCCCCTTCCCTTTCCCTCCTCTTTCCTCCCCTCCCCTCTCTTCTCTTTCCCCTTCCCCTCCCCTCTCTTCTCCTCTACCTCCTCCTCCTCTCCCCTCCTCCCCTCCCCTCCCCTCTTCTCCCATCCCCTTTCTTCTCCACTCTCTTCCCCCTCCTCTCTTCCACTGTTATCTCTCCTCTCCTCTCCCTCCTCTTTCTCTTTCCTCTCTTCCTTACTTTCTATTCTGAGCTCTCCTCATTGATCTAAACAGAAGAGATGGGTATGACCCCCTTGCCTAACCCAGCTTCAACATCAGGCACCTAGCGATTTTGCCCCATTCTTCTCTAGCTTCATGCACAAGAGATATTTTAATGGAAACCCCCTTAGTTATCTTTTTTCTTGTTAAAGAACTGTAAAATCCGTTCTCTGAGACACCATGAGATTGCAATCATTTAATTTTTTTCTGTAGTTAGAACAGGAGAATGAAGGAAAGAGAAAAGTGAATATTCTAAGAAAACTAGTGCATTTCCTACACTCCCTGGGGCTCTTGGCCACACATTACTGATATTTTCTTATCCTTAAGATGATGATGGGACTCCAGGTAAGGACAGGATTCCATACGAGGACAGGATGTTAGATGAGACTGGTACTTCAGGTAAGGGTAGATTTCCTGGTGATAATAACTATGTAAGCGAGCTGTGAAGCTTTGGACAGGAAGGAGGCTGCACATACACCAACTGTGGATGAGAATGGGGTACTTGGTAACGATGGGGCAGCAATGGGAGATAGGATTCTAGTTAAGTGTAGACCTGCAAGTGAGAGTCAGATTCCAAATGAGGACAGAACTTCTGGTGAGGATTCAACCACAGGGATGAGGGACTGCAAGGGTAGATGGTATTCCACTGGAGCATGAGACTCGGGGTGAGGATAGGACTCTGCATGAGTTTGGTCCTGAAGGTGAAGATGGATGCAGATTAGGGAGGATCCAAGGTGACGCTACCATGAAGATTGCATAAATTTGGCCCTATAGGTGGGGTTGGCTGATGGTCAGGGTTGACTGCAGGTTATTCTGGTACTGTCTTAACGATGGGATTACAGGTGGGCACAAGGCTGTGGGTGAGGATAAACACCTGTGTGAGTTTGGCCCTGAAGGTGAAGATGGACTTCAGATGAGGACTATACGATGGGTAAGGACTCCAAACTTCAGGTGATGATAGTTTCCTAGTAACTATGGGAATATAGAGAGTGTGGCACTGCAGGTGAGGATGGAACTATGGGTAAGGATGTAACTACAGAAGAAGATGGGTTTGCTGAAGATGGGAACAGGATCTCCTATATTGGGCAAGATCAGCCAGTCCCCTCTCCATGACTACAAGAAAACAGAGAAAGACATTTCCACCCCCATATTCAATGAGTGAGGACCTCTCTGCAAGAGAAGTGGGGTTGCTTACTTAGATTGTCTTCATCCTCCGTGTTTGTGGTGCCAGGACTTAGGTACTTGAAGGGAGCGAGGAAGGTTGACAATATGCTTACTTTGTCTGGAAAGATAAAGAAGAGGAAATGCACTTTTGACATCAAGTTTCAGAAAAACCCAATGCTTTTGTATATTCTCATTACCAAAAGTTTGGACAAGGGAGGTGGAAAGATAATCATGGCTGCAGACACTTCTTTCTGGATCCATCTTTTATTGAATTTCTGACAGCATTTTTTATCAAATTCCTCTCTCCATTCATTTAAAAACCTTATGATTTCCATCTTTCTTCCCTTATTTATTTATTGAATTTTAGCATCCACTTTGCTCTTGTCCCACATGCTTGAAAACTTTGTCTTCAGGATAATAACCTTTCATCTGCTTACAGGTGGGTAAGCTAACACCTATCAAGGAAATTTTTAGAGTGAAAGTTGAGTAAACTTTCCAGAATTAAGAGAGAATTGTCCCCCAAAAGACAAAGATTCCCCCAACTCCCACACCTGTGGAATATTTGCTCTGAGCTCTTGAACTATATATATGAAGTAAAAAATTAGAAGTTGAGAAACACACACACACACACACACACACACACACACACACACACACACACTCATTGAATCCATAGTCATTTCACTTAGTGGATGTATTAGTAGGAGTACTAGAGGTGAGAATTAGGCCAGAGTCAGGTAGAGGGCTGGAACTATCCTAGGGATGGTCAAATGTCATTGACATTGATGGAATTCCAGGGACCCAGGAACAGCTGGCTTTCTGCACCCCTCCTGTTGTGGTTAATGTGTATTTTGCTCTGTATCCCAGGTTGGCCTTGAACTTGATATCTTCCTATCTCAGCCACCCAAAGACTAGGATTCCTGGTGTACATCCACATGCCCAGATGGCAATTTCTTTCTTAAACATAGAAGTGGAGAAATGCTAGGTGGGAAGTGCTATTGGGAAACACATTTTAAAATGGGTAATTAAAAAAGTCAAAGTTCCTTATTTAGAAGTTTCCACTGAACAGAATATAGTGCAGAAGCTGCCAGTACCTGTTCACACAGCAGGTACTCTCTACTGCCAGAGACTCAGTGCAAGGGACTCTCAGAATCCACACTCTCCTTGTGTCTGCAAAACCCTCTGTTTTGCTATGGACCCGGACCATAGTTATTAAAGGACCACAGATAAAAGTGCTACCATTACTTGTCTGTTGTGGTACCGTATTAGAGGCATTTCTGATCTCCTCTTAAGCTGCTGGCTATGAAGGACTTTGTTGCTGTGCTGTGCAGGGCCCTTTCCTTCTCCTCTACAGCCTTTCCCACTTGAGGGCACGATGATTTAGTGGGGTCACCATGTTCAACACTGCCTCTTGTCTCTTCCTGCTATTACAAAGGAGTCCTGCCTGTACCAGTATTCCCATTTGCACTTATACCTTGATCTAAGTGCAGATACCCATGAAAACGCTCACTGGTAGTTTTAACTGCCCTTAGCCTTCAGGCAACCAGACCCAGGCTGGAACTTGCTCTTTTCTTCCAAGGCTGAGCCTATTTTCTTTTTAGACAAGCTTTCTAGAGGCCAGGGGAGATCACATTGAAATTCATCTCAGAGCCTGTTAACAGCTGTTGTTTCCAGTAGAGACAGGCAACAATATAGTGTTCACACAAAAAGAACAATAAATAACTCTAATATGAAGTGCCTGCTCCTCCTTCATTCTACCAAACACGAAGCATCAATGTAGCGAAGGCTTTGCTCCCTCCGCGCTCTCATCACCCAGGCTCATTTACTCCAACAGAATGAAATACCTTACTTGAGTTATAATTTCATTAAGTGAGTCCAATAACGTTGCACAAAGACTGTGCAGCTCAAATGATTTTGTCTGGAGGATCTTGAAATGAAATTATAATTTTTTAATAAAGCAGGAACACCAGCAAAAGCCCCACAAAATATGCCAAACTATTTCACAGCAAAACTGTGAAATATATAAAGACTATTTTAGATCCATCCAAGTCTTCACTTTTTGTCCTTGCTGTTTTTTCCCCATGTCTATCAAACAAAAACAGTGCATCCAGTTAAAATCGAATTTGAGACGAACAATGTTTTTCAGTGTACCTATATTCTCCATATTGTGTGAGGCAAGTGTAAACTCAGACAAGCACTTATTGTTTATCTGAAGTTCATGTTTAAGGCAAAGGGTGTGGATAGACATTTCTCTAAGGAAGATATTCTACTGGCCAATGAGCATGTAATGATTAATGTCAGCAGTTTTTAAGGAAGTGCAAGTGCAAGGAAAACCACAATGAAACACCACACCACACCCACAGGATAGCTATTGTAAACTAGACAGGAAATAGAGTGGTGGTAAGGTGTAGGGAAAGTGCAAACCCTGAGCTCCATTGATGATGACAAGAAGCAGTGTGTTGCTGTGGATATAGCAATCCCTCCCATAGGTCTATACCTTGAAGAACTGAAAGTTTCACTTCACAGTAGTCTAGAGACAGAGGTTAAGTGTCCACTCTTAGATGAATGAATAAACAAAAATGTGGTAAACCTTCCTCATGGAATATTATTCAGCATGCAAAAGAAACAAACCATGTAATTTGCCTCTATATGATTGAAATTATGGGCTCTATAGTAAAAGACAAATGCTATATCATCTCATTTATATGCACACTCTGAAAAGTCTAAGGCACTGGAGATGCCCGTCAAAGAACATAAAGCTTTCACCTATGAGAGGACAAAGTTCTGATTCCCTAATGAACAGCATCATGACTATAGGTAACAGCAATGCATTGAACACTTGCAGTTCAATGAGAACAAATTTTACGTCCTTAGTACACATACACACCACACACACACACAGTCACACACACTTACACGCATGTAATGGTAACTATGAGTGGTGATGGGTATATTAGCCTAATTATGATAATTATACAATGTATACATCTAGTAAATTATAACATGATACTCTTTAAATATATATGATTTCATGAGTCAATTAAATATTTTTAAATTAAAATAAATCATCGCCACATCAAAGACAGCAAAACTTAGCTAAATGTCTTATATTTATTTTTAAAATTAATTAATTAATTAATTTATGTGTATGAGAGTTTTCCTTGTATGTATGTGCATCACATGCCTGCCAGGTGCCCTTGGAGGTCAAAAGAGAGCATTGAATCCCCTGGAACTTGAATTATGGATGATTGTGCCAACCATGTGGATGCTGGGAATTGAACCTGGGTCCTCTGCCAGAGCAGTAAATGCTCTCAACCACTGAGTCATTGCTTCATCCCCCAAACAGCCTATATTTTATCTAGTAGTCTTAATGCCTTACGAAGTTTTATTTTCTCTGGTAGATTTTATATCTCAAGGGCCAGCTTATATAAATCAAATGAAGGCAACCTGTAACTAGAGTTTTCCTGCCTGACCCACAGTCAGGACAAATCTCTCTCACCCACCAGTCCCACAGACACTCAGACCCAACCAAGTAAACACAGAGACTTATATTGCTTTCAAACTGTATGGCCATGGCAAGCTTCTTGCAAACTGTTATTATTATTATTAATAATTATTAATTATTAATATTATTAATAATTATTATTAATAATTAAATTGTTATTATTAATCAATTTCTATAAATCTATAATTTGCCATGTGGCTCATGGCTTACCGGTGTCTTCACATGCAGCTTGTCATGGTGGCGGCTGGCAGTGTCTCCCTTTCACCTTTCTGTTCTTTCTTTTCTCCTCTCTGTTAGTCCTGCCTATACTTCCTGCCTAGCCACTGGCCAATCAGTGTTTTATTTATTGACCAATCAGAGCAATTTGACATACAGACCATCGCACAGCAGCAACCAAATAAATCAGGGGACTCAGACATGCACAACTAAAGAGCCAATTATTATCTGCTACCAGCATTGCTTTACACAAGAGAAATATCTTCATTCCAGAAATAATGATTTTTAAGACAGAACTTAACACATCATTTTAATATTCTCAGGAAAGGGTGAACAATTACATTTTCAATACACAGAAAAACTAGAGCAAAGTTATTTGATCTCAGCACCTTTCCTTATTGCCTCCTGGATGCCTCTTGTCTATTTGACATCATATTCAACGGGGTCAGTATGAATGTACTCAACTGATGCTCATTTTACAAGTTTCACAGACTTCTTTTGAAAAGCAGATTTCATACAGATTGCTAATGAAAGATGGAGGCCATATTTTACTCAACCCAATTCTAGGCATTTTGGGTCTATGAAGAATTCTTTACATTTCTAGTTGCCTCTTCAAACTCTGAATGGTTGGTGATGGGCCAAGTGCCTCTCCAAGAAGTGGCCTGTAAGGGCACACTGTTTGATGTGAGCCCATTGGAAACTGACCTGGAGAGCACAAAGCAGGCTTGGCATGGCCCTAGTGGGGGAGAGAAGACTGGATTTCACCAAAGGTTGGCTCATAATTAGCCAACATATACTCTAAATGCATTGCTTGAAATGTTTTAGGACATTTGCATTATAAACCATATTACTTGTAGAACAAATGGCTTTGCTGTTATTGAACCAATTGTATATTTTTGGGGAACATGTGGGGAAATGTTTTCAGTGTATGGAAGGACTTATCTGGAACCTGATGACATGAGAGAGATGGAACTTGCAAGACAGAGGACTAAAGATGTCATGAGCATTATACTAATTTGGAAAACCGCTGTGCTGACATAGGGCTGGAAGATATACTTACTGGAATAACTAACTTGTGGCTATTTTTAAATCTTTCTCATCTTGTTTAGAACTTAAAACATCTCAATAGATTAATAGATTATGTATACTTTCTTGTCAACATTAATCTTTGAAAATTTAATTCATGTATACTGTAGTGTCCCTGTATTTTGCCAATATTTTGGGGTGAGTATTATCTTTGCATGTAACTGTAGCTTATCTTTCATGAAAAAGATGTGAACAGACCAGCAAATTTTCATTTGGTAGCAGGGATTTTTGATTCCTCTAATATCCCTTCCAGAAGAACACTAGCTATAAAATACTGAACATTAAAAAGCATGACTGAAATATGTATACTAACATAGTTTTTTTGCCAAACCAAAATATCTATATGTATTGAAGGCACTTCGTTAGGATAGGAATTATCATATACAATAAGCAATGGCTTGATTTTCTTCTCTGGTGTATTTATTTCAGGTAAAGAAACAGAGACATTGGCTCTACAGCTAAATGACACACCTGGGCAAAGCCACAGTGCTGTGAACTTGCCCACATTCCTATCTAGGGGCTATGTCTATTTAAGGAACTCTTTATTCCATCCCAACCACTCCCTTTTTAAAATCCCAGAGTAAAAATGTCTTTGCTGCCAAATTTTTTGGATTAATTGATCTTGTATTTTCTTTATCAAATTTTATCTTTACTGTGTTTTATCATCTGTCATATATTTAAAATCAAGAGAAAGTGTTATCCTTGATTTTAAGGCATATAAAGAAAAAGAGTCATGTGATGAATGACACTATGATTAAAAGACTTAAAGGTTAATATCTAGGAGAAAAAAATTATATGTGCTTTCTCCAGAAGGAACTACTTGTACTGTATTCATAAACAGAAGTTAACATGGTTAGTTAAAACTCAGTGACAGACCATGCTGAGGAGTATCCCCATATGAGAAAAGAGTGACATTCCCTCCTTTACTGCCCAAAGCCAAAGCCATAGTTTACACCACTGAGAAGAACAGGGTGCAATAACTTCTCAGTTAGTCTTGTTGCCGTCCTTCAGATGAAGAGGGGGAGTTGTAGAGGAACTGTCATCTCCTTCCTTGTGAGCAGAGAACCTACGCGCATGTTATAGGATTCCAAGCCTATGCCTAGGTCCTAGAGAGAACAGGAAGGAAGGGTCTTTAACAAAGGTGGGAAATGTTACTGGCCATGATGAATTTGATGGCTTGCCTCACTGCAATCAACATAAAAGTAAGACAAAATATATGAAGTGACTGTGTGCAGAGTTTGGATAGCAGGTGGTGAACAAAGACTGTCTTTGAGAAAAGGAAATCATTTTCTAGTAGTAGAAAGATAGCCCCTACATTGTCTACAGTGATAACCACAAGTTGATCCAAGCAAAGAACAAAGTTTGTGCCATTAAGACAAGTGGAATTTGAGGGCAGAAGGAAGCACCAGACAGAGGGACAAGGCTCCATACAAGGCTGGAGTTCCGTGCTGTTATAGCTATACCTGAGCAAGGCAGACTGTGAGCCTGGCAGAGAACAGCCTCAGGGGATCTTAGTGCTGAAAGAAGAGTCAGGAGGTTGCCGAGCAATGAAAGTAGGTGCTCTGGTCAGGCAGAGGAGAAAGTTTCTTTAGTAGGGGTCTTAGAAAGGTTGTGTCTCAGGCCCGGTTATACCCTAGCTGAAATCAGCAAGCTGATTGGCTGGTAACAAAGTGCTTCCCAGAAGAAAAGTCAAGAGACACTACAATACCCAGATTCTCAACAACACAATGTCTTTGATGTCTAGAAGATAGAAGCAGTGATAATGATATTGTGGATGAGAAGCCAGAAAACAGAACCACAGTTAGGAAAAGCTCAGGTGTAGTGCTAAGGTAAGATGATGGTAAAATTAGCATAATGTCATTATATGGAAGTTATAAAGATCTTTAAGAATTTTAATGACGCCAGGCACCTTTAATCCCAGAGCTTGGGAGGCAGAGGCAGGCAGATCTCTGTGAGTTTGAGGCAAGCCTGATGTACATAGCAAATTCCAGTCTAACAAGGAATACATGTTGAGATTCTGGCTCAAAAACAAACAAGCTATCAAACAAACAACAAAACAAAACAACAAAAAAAGAATTTTAAAGAAAATGTGGATATATTGAGTGGAGAGATAGAATCTTGGTAGAGAAATAAAATGTTCAAATAAAACCCTAAAAATGAAACACTTGAGGCTAAAAAGTGTAGTATTTGAAACAAACCATTGGTTAGATTAGTGAATAGCAAAATAAACATACTTAAAAATACTAATCCCTGTCACTTAAAAAAATAGATACATTGCTAAAAATTCAAAAGAAGTGGTAAAATAAAGCACTGGGCATTGCTGGTTGATGCTGGCTTAAATGGTCCATGCTGGTAATCTAGCAGTAGGGAGGCCAAAGCAGCAAGATTGCTGCAGTCCCCGTCATCCTGCAATACATAGTGAATTCTAGACCTACTTGGGCTACAGAGTGAGGCCCTACCCAAAACAAACAAACAAACAAATAAACAAATGAACAACAAACAAAAAACAAATCAAAATCTAAAACCAAACAAACCTTCAAATCAACCAACAGACAAATAAAAAGTAACAACTCTATAATACAAAACAAAGCATAGCTCCAAAACAAACAGTAAAACAAACTATGGGTGATTTATGAAAAAAAGACAAGAAAGGGAAAAATGACATGGAATACACAGAAAATAAATTATCAGTTTGAAAGGCCTAAATCTAAATATACTATGATCCCATTAAATATAAATGGACTATGTACTCTAATTAAAATGCAGGGATTTAGATTGTGTTGAAAAAGTCAACCTGGCTGATGTCTGAAAGAAATCAACTTCAAATGTAAAGATCATAAATACATTGAAAATCAGTGTGTATGAAAAGCTATATCATGTAAGTACTAATAACAAGAAAGGTAGATGGCTAAATTAACAACAGATATTGTAAATCTTGACATGCCGAAAATTGCCATGAATTAAAAAACATGTAATCACAATAAATTACTAAAAGGATAACTCTGAGAGTTCATTCACGTAGAGTTTCAAGCAGCATGAATAAAAAACTAGCAAACTTAAGCTGAAGGATAGACCATACACCATCATCGAGATTTTAACATTCTTCCCTCAGTAACTTAAAGGGAAAGTAGGGAGGAAAGATGGCGTGCAGAACAAGAAGTTGAAGCAGAACCCTCAGCTAGCCCCATTTTAGTGACATGCACATAATACTCCAACCAACAGAAGTATGTGCTTTCATTTCACTCTCTCAAGGTACACCCACTGAGATAGATAATTTGTTTAGAAATAAAACAGGTCTTCATAAATTTCAAGGAACTGAAATCACAAGGGTCTATTTTTGGTTATATGATTAAATTAAATGTTTATAAATAAAAATTCAACTAAACAAAAAATTTAATAAATATTAATCATACTGTTAAAAACAAAGAGGAACCCATGGGCTGGGATTATGTGCTTATAATTCGCAGAGTATATCTATACCCAGAGTGTAAGAACTCTTGTAACTCATTAACAGAGGCCATAAAATCCATTTATGAAATGGTCAAGATATTTGAACAGAAACTTCACAATAGAAAATAAACTCATCACCAATAAATTCACCAACTTGTACTGAACAACATTATAGCTTGGGGAAATGCAAATTAAAACCACAGTGAGATAATTACACACTGCTTTTAGAAAATTATGTTCAAAAAGACTGGTAATACTGTGGTAAAAGATGCAGAGATAGTCACAAAGCATGGATTAGTAGCTGAATTTTAGGAACCGTTGGATCATGCTGTAGCTGTTTAATATATACCTGACCTATGACCTACCACGCTATTTCTAGATTTTTCTCAAGATAATATGAATGAAATAGGTATCTTCACAAAGGATCTATAAAGAGGTTTTTTTTTTTTTTTTTTTTGTAGAAACTTTATCCATTATGACTCCAAATTCAAACTATCTCAAATGCCCATCAACAGAAAAACAGACAAATGAATTGTAATACACTTATATGATGGAGTAGCACAGAGCCAAACAAAACAAAATGAAATAAAAGGATCGAACTGTCAAAATACATTATGATATGGATGCATCTCAGAAGCATTAGATGGAAAGGAAAAAAAGTCACAAAACAGAATGTACCACTTGATTGCATTTAGAAATTTCAGAGCAGGCAAAAACACCTTCATGGTGAAAGAAAATCCATCGTCTGTGATGTAACTGTTTCTGCAAACTGCTTTTGGTGAGAGCAATCAGGCAGCCCCTAAGGTGGGTTACAGGGTGGCTGGAAAGAGGTCATGCGGAGTATTTCCGGTATGATGGAAACACATTTTATGTTGGTAAGGCTGTAGGCTTTGTGTGTATGTATGTGTTATGGTATAGATATACTAAAGCTATGGGCTTTGTGTATGTATGCAGGTGTTACTACTACAACCTTCCATACTATGTTAAAATGCTAAAACACAAAATCATAGCTGGGCAAGAAAACAAATGCTCCAAAGCCTCAAAGTATCAATTTACCAGAAAAGGGAAACAGAGGCTGGGATGCACGTTATTTCACCTATAAAGAAGAGTCAGGATGGCAGACGTTAAGTGAAGGTATCAACTAGGATGAATAAATTATATATCCGCTTATGGCTCCACTTATCAGAAATTAGAATTTATTACCTGTTTATTTTACAGTTGTGAATACTGAGATATATTAAAAAGCCCTGCCATTACAGTAAGAAAAGGAACAATAACCTATATCCTCAAAGATAAAGTCTTGGAAGCATCCTTAGAATCATGCAAAGGCATGAACTTGAAAGTACCAAGTGGAAAGTCGCTGGAGAGAGCTGAAGTGAGATTGCTAGAAAGTTGAAAGCTGAGGTCAGAATCATGATGGCTGCTCACACCTCTGCAGCCCTGAGGACTCAGCTTATTCACAGAGATGATTTCAGGAACTGCAAAAGATTGTATTTTCTAGAACCCATTTGTGCATGAAAATCCTGTTGTTTTTTGTTTTTTAAACAGGATCTCATGTATCCTAGGCTGCAAGATGGTAGACAAGCACTCCACCCACTGAGCTATACTCCCTGATAAAACACTTTTTTTTTTTTTAAAGCAAGTGGGATGAACTAAACACAACCTCTTACAGTATGGACATGCCAAGTACCTAGAAAACCCATTCGTGTGAAATAACATAAACACTAGAATTTTTAATGAAAAGCGATAATTGCTAAAATATCTGAGAACTTGATCTTATCACTTGCCTCTAAAAGGTGGCAGGTATTTTTACAGGATGGGCTATTTCAAAACACATCAAGTGAACGTATTACTTCTGTCCTCATTTCAAAAACTGAAAGTGAGGTTTTTGTCCTCTTGTAGGCCACTTCGTTTCCATCCAGTACAGCTAGCCTGAACAATTATGTAACTGGAAAGGAAGGGTGACAGTTGGAGTCCACAGAACTCTGCTGGTACCCTTGGGCTACAATCCTTAGCCTCTTTTATAAGTTCCGTTCTTATGTTTCCTTTTGCCAAAACACACTCTGACAGATGGCCTCCCTCAAGCTTGACCCATTTTCTTCCATAACTGTATATTCTAAGGGAATGCAGGTATGTCTTTAAGTACATACTGCTCCTATCTAAACACAACCTCAAATAAGCATGAACACGTGGGCTACCCTCAGAGTCAGGAAACTAATTAACCTGCATGCAGGTGGGAGACAGGAATGGCATTTTGGGAAAGGGGTGAAAGATCGTATCTTACATACTTTCAAGGGCTGATTTTAAGTTCCAGTCCCACGAATCACACACAGTTAGTTAGTCCTCTAGTCTATAAGAGGACTCTAGGTCAACACAAAGTTTTGTAAAACACAAGAAGATTTGAATTCTTTTTGGTGATTTCAGGGAGGAAATATCTTTTGACAACTTCAGAGATGCATAGAACTCAGGTGTTTGGTCCCCGAGAGCATCCAGTTCAACAATCTGGAGTGCCTGGGGTGCTGGAGCACACTGAGCTCCTGTGGGGATTCAGCTGTGTTCTCACAATTCGTATGAAGTCTTAAAACTTCGTCCCTCATAATATGACCATTTGGAGGTAAGATCCCACAGGTGGTAACTAGGCAAAGTAAGGTCAACAGAGTGGAAGAAGCAATCTCCGAGCCAATGAGAGAGGCTCAGAGGAATCCAGTCCCTCACAACGCCTTGATTCAAGTAAGACTCAGCCTTTAGAATTGTGGGGCAACAAATTTCTCCAGTTTAAGCCAAATGTGGCACATTGTTACAACAACTTTAGCTAACTAGTACATTCTTCACTAAGTATTGATTTCCTGCAAATAATTGCAGAGTTAAATACATGACAGGATGATACAGCATCCTATGCACTTAGGGAGGCAGGTTTTAGGAAGTAGCTAATGAGCTGGGACCTAGTAGATCATCGTGTCTGGGGTTTAAGAAGCAGCAGAGCATCAATTCTCAACCTATGGGTCGTGGCCCCCCAGGGGTCAAATACCAGATGTTCTGCATATCAGATATGTATATTATGATTCATAACCGTAGCAAAATTACAGTTATGAAGTGGCAATGAGATAATTTTATGGTTGGGGGTCACCACAACATGAGGAACTGTATTAAAGGTCACAGCATTAGGAAGGTTGAGAACAATTGCAGTAGAGGATTTGAATGCAGTCTTTCACAGCATGTCTTATGAGACTTTCCTCTCAGAAGAGAGAAGAACATTCTAAGCAGGAGGGACACCATGTTTGAGGGTTCTAAGTAGTGATTCAGGATCTTAGTTAAGCTTCCTCCTTTTTTTGGTTCTTTGAAACTGGATTTCTCTGTGTAGCCCTGACCATACTGGAACTCCCTCTGTAGACCAGGCTGGCCTCAAACTCAGATATTTGCCTGCCTCTGCCTTCCCAGTGTTGCGATTTAAGACATGTGCCACCACTGCCCAGCTATTGGTTTCTTATATGGTAAATATATATAGCCTTTGTATAAAAAATTTCCTTTATTTCTAAGGTATTTTGTTCTCTTCCTATGCAGTTGCCCCTCACAGTGTCTTCTTGTGTCAATATGGAATCATGTGTCTAGTAGGTTTTGGACCAATTACTGCCATGCTGTGAAAAGCTTCCAAAACCATACAGACATACTTGGCTTGATATATACAGCACATTCCAATGAACTTTGGCTTATTTTTAGAAACAGGGAAAAAGCCTACACACAAACAAGCAGACACCAGATTATTCCATGTACTCATCCAGATGTGAAAGATGGGCAAAGATACAGATGGTCTGACAAATGATTGACAGGAGAAGGTGAATCTTTGCAGGAAAATGTATTTAAAATAGGAAGATTCTCAAGGTATATGTTCACACTTCACTTGGAGGCTTAAAGTTTTCTAAATGATGTGCCAAGGCATTCTGTGGCTTTGCAATATTCTAAATAATTTCCTCATTTTATAGTTTGGGAATGGATGTTTTTAGATATGTATACATAGTATGACATCATTCTCTACATTTGAGTTTGGCATCCTCAGGCAACTTTTCCATTCGGATACCAATGTAAGCTCCTTGGCTTCACTGCTGACATGAAGGTCATGAATGTAAGATAAGTGGATTATAGGGCCTGATCTACTGGCATCAAGCCTGCCATTGTTGCACACTGCCCTCTCTGCTTGGGATATCTGAAATGACCACACCAGGTAAGATGGCTTAGGAGGCAAGGGTATTTACCACAAGCCTGAAGACCTGAGTTGGAGAGAGCTGACTAACGCAGGTCATTTTCTAGCCTCTGAATGCACACACTGAACATCCTCAGTGATGGAATGGTATGATGAGCAACAAAGGCCACCCAGAGCTCAGTTGTCACTCCATTTCCAATCCTCACACCAGACTTGAGAGCAAGTGGCTCACATGATAAATTATTCTCCCAGTAAAATCAATGGAATGGAGGCTCTACAGAGCTATTCTTTCATCAGGTGCCTCCTGAACCCATAAGCTTGCCAAGGATTAGTCTGGGCAGCTCATCTGTTTATAGTAGCAAATACATCCTGAAATTATTTAGCCATTTGGAAAGTTTTTACCCAAACTACAGTATATATTTTTTAAATTAGGAAGCAATATGTATTGCTTATTTATTTAACTCTTATATTCAAGTACTAAAACACACACAGGCATGAACATCCAGCATCGTTCATGGCATCTATACACATCTGTATGTATTTTCCTTCTTCTAATTTTATGTTGCTATAGGCAGTTTCCTAGCTGTTCTTTTCCTTCATGATATGTATTTGTTTCTTCTTAGCTAGACTTGGGGCAAAGTTTCTATATGTTCTAGAGGTCCCAGGCCTTTTACAGGTTTAAGTGTCATAGCTTTACAGTTTTATTGTGTCCATTTCCACGATCATAAGTAGGTGGATTTTTTTTGAGGGACTATTTGCTCCTGGGGGAGAAGCTCCATAGACATCTGGTCTTTGTGTTGGAGGCTCATTACATTTTTTTTTCCTTTTGTGTACATGTTACTACACCTGATCTTATCCAAAAGGCAGAGAATGATGTTTGCATGTTCTTATGTGTACAGTTACATGTGTGTGTGGAGGCCAGGGGACAACCATGATTGCCGTTACTTAGGTGCCATCTACCTTTCTTTTTTCCTTTTCCTTTTCTTTTCTTGGCCTAGATCTCACCAAGAAGGTTAGGCTGGCTGGCCAGCAAGACCCAGGGATCTGCCTGTCTCTGTCTCCCCAGCCCTGAGATAACAAGTATATGCCACCAAGCTTTCCTTTTTTTCTTTTTTAAACATAAATTCTGAAGATCTAACTCAGGTCCTTTTGCTTGCAATGCAGGCACTTTACCAAAATAATCAAAAGTTATCTTTTCAGCTCTATCATTTGAGTTTTGAGAAGTACACCATGTATTGCTATCCCTAATGGAACTAGAATTATAAGATGCATCTGTTTCAGGCCTCTTCACAGACTTTCCAATTCCTCATCCCTTGTACCACAATAGAGCATATTTCTTAAGATCCAGAACTTGTGGGAGCCCATTACTCCTTGTCTTGCATGGTAGCTAGTATCACCTCTAGTTTTTGCTAATGGGCTCAACTTCTCTGCTGTATAAAAGGCACACTGCCTCACAGGGCTGTGGATTTTGGATGACGACTTCACAATGACATCACCTTTGCCCTCCTTCACTTAGTACACACTCTAGGGACAGGATAAAACCTGCCCCAGCATGTCTTGATCTGTCCCAGTTTGTCCTGTCACTCCAGTCTGATCTTTAATAGCATCACTTAACTCATAGCTGTCCCAGTTTGGAAAACCCTACTTGTGAAGAAGACTCTCATTTGATGATAGTGGCTAGAGGTGCTATATCTATTATTTAACCCCTGAGACTCTTATGATTTTAGAGCTAAGTTCTTTACTTCCTACTAGACATTTTAATCTATAGTTTTATAGGCACTTGATTCATCTGTTCAAACTGAATATGTTTTGCATTTAATACTACCCACTCAAGGTCCAAATTAGAAATCTTTGGGTCATTTCTATTTGTCTATTTTCCTCATTCCTTATGATAAATGGGTGTATCATCTAGTCATTTCTTAATTGTTTACCAGGCTATCATCACCTTAACTGCTACATTTTTTGCAGTTATTTCCTACATATCACGGGTATGTGTGCTTTAATGTGTGTCCCAAGTCACTCTTCTCCAGTGAGAGCCACACAGACGTACGTCCAGGAGACAGGAGACAGTGTGGTGACCTTGGAGTTGCATTGTCAGTTATTGTGGCTGGGTGAAGGAGTTCAAGGTGAGCAGCAACAGAGGAGATGAGCAGAGCAGAGACACATCCTCTGGTGTTCCATTTGCCATATAATGATGTTGAGACTGTGAAATGTTCATAGAACAACACAGGGTAGAAATAAGACTTGATAGTAATGAGATTTGAATCCTACAAAAACCACTATATGAATTTTGAAGAGTGAAGGAGCAATGTCAATGAAGAAATTACTTCTTATGATGGGTAAGGACACACACAGATGGAAGGACCCTCTTTTAAGAGGAAAGTCTGCACTTTGATGAGGGGTTATTACAACACATAGATCCCTTTATTTTTCAATCCTAAGCCATCTTTTCTAAACTCACCATATAGAAACTTCACAGTTGAAGATGCTGGATTGATATGAAGCCTAATGCAAAAGCCAGATATTAGACTCCACTGTGGTTGGCAAGTGAAGAAGTAAGTGGCCATCTCGCCCCCATGTTTTGCATCTGAGGTCTAAGATGGCCCCAAATGTAGGTTGTGAGACACTGAGGTCTTTTCTGGATTTTTACATTCTCCTTCTTATTTGCTTTAACACACTTCCCACCTTGCTCTTGATTATTAATGCAAGTTCCTACAATAGAAAACAACTTCCTCTATACGCTATCTCCCAGTAGGGTTGTGTTTTCCTAAAGGCTAAGGCAAGTCTTGGTTGGTTATGAATTGCTTAGGCAGTTTTGAGTTTCAATACACATATAAGTTGCGAGACCTTGCCCAATTTTTTCGACCTCCTTAAATTTCAGTACAAATTATTACCACCACCATCAGCCTCGGAAGGGGTGATGTCTATGTCTCATTTAGGGTCAAGCACCTCAGCATCATCATCACCATCAGCATTGGTATTATCACCACCATCACCATGATTACCATTATCACCATAGTCACCAGAATGTCTGGCATGGGCCTGTTGTGTAACTTAACTGAGATGTGGCTCTACAATGAAACATCATATCTGGCATATGACACAAACTGGAAACACGTTCCTCCTAGCCATTAGCTTTATATGGTTACGAAGTCTGGTTACCTCTCCCTGCATCTCACAAGAAAAAATAAACTCTCTCACCTTGTTTTCTGTAGATATTTTTAGCACGTGCATTTTTGAAGCCAATTAGATCTAGTGTTTCTTTTTGTTTCACTTCCCATTTTATTAAGGTACTGAATTGAGCTAATTGAACATTAGAACTAAGGCACAAAACCTTCGTACAAGTCACCTTGCTTTCCTTTAACTTCAGTTAGCCGTGGTGTCAACACTGCTCTTCTTCAATGCTGTTAGAAATTTGGCCACTTTCTCATCTCTTACAGGGATTAGACATTCTAATAACTGTAAGTGGAGCAATGATCACATGAGTGATTGTTTAGAGAGCAGGTCACAGTGTCAGTACCCGAATTTGCAGGTCTAAATTGAATTACTTCTCTTTGATTGAACTTCTAGCTAATGTATGAAAATGGTATTTACCATTTTTAACCTCCTTAATAGATTGTTTTTTTTTTCATGCTTCTAATTTTCCTCTCTGGGGTTGACCAGAGTAAAATCATAAGATCAAAGCAGCAGCCTTTCTCTGTCCTTGTGTGTATGATGACCTGTAATAGCCACACGTGATACAGCACAGGCATTCACAAACACAGCCCTCCAGAGCAGGAAATGGCCCCTTGTTCCTTCCCTTATCTTCCTTTGTGTCCCTTGGTATTCTTGCCATTCTTAAAGTCTGTCTGTGGTAAGTTTGAGATATTTGAACTGAAGGTGTAAAGAGCCCGGCATTCATTCATTCCACCTTACATTTATTCCACTCAGACTTGGTGGGCACATATCATACCTAGGATCCAATAATAGAGCCCAGAACTCCCGCTTTTGCTTTATTTTGTCCGCAGTTTTCACCATCTACTCCAGCACTATGTGTTGTATTTGTTCACTGAATGCCAATCTCACCCAGTCAGGGTACAGTCTTCACAGGGCAGGGAGTCCTGTCTTGCTATGTTACCGTAGCTTAGTGTTGAACATGTTTCTTCGTGCACAGCAGTACAGACTATATGTGTATTGGCCAAGATAGTTAAAATGTCAATCCAAGCAAGGTTATAAATGAAGCATATCTGTTGCTTGGTCCTTCCTGGCCTCTTTTGTTTTGGGTTGATTTTTCCCTCTAGGATGAAGTTCTCAGCACTCTTTCCCTACAGAGCTCAGGATTCCTTTCTAGATACTTCCAAGCTCACCATCCAGATGAACCCTCCATGATTCCTTAACATCTTCAGAACACAGTTCTAGAACAAGAGCAGAGCAGGCACAAACCATATTAATCTGTTTTTGCCTTGAGATATGTACAATAGACTGAGGAATAATTTATTAACAGTTACACAGTTTTAATAGTGGAATTTCAGACATTGTGATAGATGTGGTATAATCTTTGTATTAATGCTTTCCTATGATTCTCAGAAAACACAGTTGACTCTGTGTTGTTTAGAGTACCTCAGTTTCTATGAAAGGCCAAGTTTATATGTGGGAAGAACCACCTTTCTCTTCTTGCATTGACAGCATAGTATATAGATTGTAGCTAAAGGGAGACTGGCTGTTCTGTCTCTTGGGACTTGATAGGAACTGTGGCTTATCAGGGAAACACAGAGGAGTTTTCCAGAGAGAATCCAAGGATGCAACCTTGTTCTTCAAATACACTTGGTTTTTCTTGCAAAATCCTTGCTTAGAACAGAGTATGGATTATACCATTCAGCAAGGCCACAAGAAATGTTCACTGAATGTCAGGACAAATACTGGGAGTCAAGGAAAGTGTACATTAAAGATGATCTAAGAGGATTCTTAGTCATTGGTTGCTGAGGTGGGAACCTCCCCCTAAATACTAGAATATTATTCCTGGGGCTGGAGCGATGACTCAGCAATTAAGAGCATTGGCGGCTCTTCCAGAGGACCTGGGTTCTATTCCTACTACTCACAACCATCTGTAACTCCACTCTCAGGGGATCCAGTGCCTCCTTCTGGTTTCTGAAGGTATTGCATGCATGTGGTGCACAGACATACATGAAAGCTAAACATCATGTACATAAAGGAAAATTATTCTTCCTTCTTATACATAGTCTGTGAGTGTGAACTGGTGCCATATCACTGTGTTTAAAGTGACATACATCCTGCTGTAAAATTAGAGTATGCTGATTATGGGTCAGTCATAGAAGGGAAAACTGCCTCACAAGATCTTGTTCTCTCAGAAACTTCTTTGTAACTAGATGAATGAAGAAGGGTGATAGTATGCCCTTCAGGGGTTGCAGAGGAGACCATTTTATGGAATCAGCAGGTACCAGACAAAAGGGTTTTAAACAGAATGTTAATCAACACTATTTCTTTTAGCTACTGGTTTTCATTACAGTTCAGCATTTTTCTGCTTTGTGTTTGAATCCCAGTCAATTTCCAAGGTCACCCAACCCTGTTGTTTGGGGTCTCTTTGCCTCTCAGCTTCCTGTGAAGTTGCTAACCAATGTTTAGATAGAATAAGGTAGATTACAAAGATTCTACAGGCGATCCTTATGCTATGTGGATAATCATATCCTAACACTGAACTCAATATGCACTTTCCTATATCCAAAGTTACCGTATCATTATTTGGAAGGTGTGCTAGGTGAATTGGCCTCCCTCCCTCCCTCCTTCCCTCCCTCCCTCCCTCCCTCCCTCCCTCCCTCCGTCTCTCCGTGTCGTGTCTCTCTCTCTCTCTTTCTCATGTGTGTTAGATTTACCTGTGTTGTTTGATTAGGACTGTAGGTTGCAATGAAAAAGAGGAAGAAACAAAAACCAACAACTGGCTGTCTTCAGGGCATCCATTCAGGGAAGGAGGGCACTGTGGTGTTCAGCTGATGTGACCAAGTGGAGGTGTTTGGTTGGAGGATGCTCAGGACAAGGCAACAAATTCTGTGCACACTTTATAGCACCCAGTACTTCAAGGGGCACTGGAGCACGTGTAGATTTTGTTGCTTGCACCCTTTGTGTCTGTCTTTGAGGATGAGGAAAGGCAGACAGCCAGGTGTGGTGTTGCACGCCTGCAATCCTAGTTACCTTGGAGGTTGATACAGGATGATCATGAGTTCAAGGGCTGCTGAGACTACAGAGAGTAAAGGACAGCCTGGGAAACTCAAAATACAAAGTAAAAACAACACAAAAAGGACCAAAGCTAGAACTCAGTGGCAGAGTTCTGGTTTAGTGTGCACAGTCCCCTGGTTCCACTACCAGCACTCAAACCGACAAAACCACAGAAAGAGATAGAGAAAGGAGAACCACCCAGGCTTAGTGGAGCTATAACAGAACAGTGATGGTGGTATGAAAAGACACATAGGTACAGGTTCCTTTATTCACAAGCCATTGACTTTGCCTCTAGGCAAGATCTACAACATTGTTTATGTGTTAAGGGGGAAAACGTGAGTTCCTGATTGGAAGGACAGATCACTTGGTCAAATACTTACTTTACCAGTATGAGGACCTGAGTTCCATCCTCCAACCCACATAAAAATGCCAGATGTCATGGCACACTTGCAATCCCAGGAACGGAGAAAGAGAGACCTGTGGACCCCTGAGGTTCACTGGCCCGCTAGTCTAGCCTAGCTGGTGAACTCCAGGTCATTGAGAGAATCTGTGGTCAAAGGAGGTGGGTAGTCTTCCTGAAGCTGAGGCCAGGGGTTGTTCTCTGGCTTACATGTGTGTGCACACACTTGTACACACACCTGCACATGCCTAAATGTGTGTGCACATGGACATAAGGAGAAGAGGTGAGTCCTGGCTGCAGTTTCCCCATCAAACCCAAGCAGGCATTTTCAAAGACAAACCCCGGGGCTGAACTTAAGTATCTACAGCAGCTTTCAAGTGAAAGACCGTTTACTGAGTGAAACACACTGCGTTGTAAAATATTAGTTTCTTATTACTTCTCGTGAACAGCCAAGTAAGTAAAGAGCACAATGCAGGAGATGGATTTTCTACAAGATGGGCGGCGTAGTGCCGCTCTCTATTAGATTCCATGAAAATCAATCTGCAGCCTCGTTCAGCCTGGTAAAATTAGATCTAAAACTATTTAATTTTGTTTCCAAAGTGTTTTTCTCATCCAGTGCCTTGCTTGAGGACACAGAGTGATAAAATACCCTGAGTTATTACCAGCTCCCGTGCGCCTCTGCAGGGTGAGAATTGAACAACATGACATGTTTTCTGAAGGTCCACTGGCTGGGATAAAATGTCTTCCACAAAGACTATGACTCTGCCAGCCACCTTCCTGGTATGAAGAGCCTCATTTCTCATCCCTTTGCTTTGCATTCTGCAGGGTTTGATACTAAAGCGCGGAAAATGGAATCTTAAAATTTTTTTTTGAGTATTTCTTCTTTTTTTTGTCTTTTTTTTTTTTTAGTTTTGGAATCATTTACTCATTCTAGAAAGTAGTTATTTTGGAGACAAGGGCATATGGAAGATGTGGCTAGGGAGGCATGCTAGGCCAAGTCAGCAAAGGTCTGGAAACAACAGTGAAAACAGAGGCAAAGAAGGTCATACTATCATCACTTCTCCAGAAAGTTGCTCCCTTTGGAGGTCCTGGTAATAACCAAAAAGTTGGAAAGAGAAAGAACAAAGGCTTCTGAGAACACCTGGTGTGGGCTCTTAGCCATCTGGAAGAATCCTGCCATATCCTGCTACCACACACCTGCCTGAGGCCTTTCCATTTCACCATCTGGGGTCTACACAGCTCTGAGCATGGTGAGAACTAATATCAGGGTCCCCACTACAGATGAGAAAGAAACTCCACCGGAAGAGAAGCTTGCAGTGGAGTTGGTAGGGATGCTGAGCCTGGGCCTAGGTATTTGTGGTCCTGTTTTCAACTTTCTAACAAGATAGAACAAACAGGAAAGTGGTATGACCTGTGAGTACCCAGGGTTGAATGGAGGACATCTCTAGCAGATGGGATTATAGGAGAGATATCTGTGGGGTCAAGGTGAAGTGACGTTATCCAATTAACAACGAGGCAGGGATTTAATTGCACCTACATATTCTAGCAGATACCACTAATTAAACAATGGGGGCTTATGTATCAGTCCTGATTTTCAGTTACACTAAAGGGCCAATATGTCCCTCTCACCTTAGAGAAGAAGGCCCAGGTTTGGGGGTTGCAAAGTTATTATGTGGGGTATCATCAGTTCAAGCATTGTCGATGAGGGGATAGATGTTGATCAGAGTAGATGACTACTCTAGTCATCACAGCTCCTCCACAAAGGTCAGGCACAGGCTCTGAAACCATAACACAGAGATCTGTACCACAGGCAGCGCTGATCTGTGGGAGCTGGAGTGCAACAAAGCCATACTTAACATTCTAGGTAGTAAACTATGCATTATTGTCTCCAATTAAATAATTGTGTGTGTGTGTGTGTGTGTGTGTGAGAGAGAGAGAGAGAGAGAGAGAGAGAGAGAGAGAGAGAGAGAGAGAGAGAGGGAGAGAGAGAGAGAGAAGGGGGAAGGAGGGAGGGAGGGGGCAGATGTATACCTCTGGAGGTCATAAGACAACCCACAGAGGTTGCCTCTTTACATGTAGAAACTTCATAATGATTTCTAGGCTGGCCTGGGCTGACCACACCATAGTTCAACATCTTTTTGGCATGCTCTACCATCTCATGGAGATATACATGTCACCCAAAGAAGTTGATTTGTTTTTTATTAGAAAGTTGTGGGGAGATCTAGGGGAGTATTTTCCATCTTGTGCTTTATGTGCACTCTTGGAATGCTGAGGTCTATAAGAGTAAATGGACTTCTTTACTGGGAATGCTTTTTTTTTTTAATAAGAGATTTTCTATTCATTTTACATATCAACCTCAGATTCCCCAGTCCTCTCTCCTCCCACCCCACAGCCTTCCCCTACCCAATCTACCTCCTATTCCTACCTCCTCCAAGGCAAGGCTTTTTTAGGGTTGGAGTGATATGCAATTTGCTGACATCATTTGAAATATCTGAGATGGATTGAGCATGCAATATTTCTTGGAATGCCTTTCATGAGCATCTCAAGGAACCTCTGTTTCACAGGAGGAGCTTGAGAAATGCTGACCCATGGACCATCAAAAGGCCCAGCCTGGTGTCATTCAATCTACCCTGCAGATATTTCCTAGTAATGCAATGGAAAGTTTGCATTTGGCTTTGAATTTCTGAGCTCTAGGCTGAGGGGCAAGAAATGGGAAGCAGTCTTACTTTTTTTTTTTTTTACTGACAGAAGTCAGCATCATGTGTAGAGAGGTGGTCTAGACAGAGAGGGGGTATATTCTAAAATGTTATTTATGAACAGTGTGTTCACCAAGAATCAGTGATTTTCTACACTGTGGGGGATTTGGCAGCAAACAGAGGGTGTTCCATTGAGAAGCAATGCAGACAAAGTAAAAACATTTATTTATGTGTATCTGACTCAAGTTATTCTAGTACAGTTTCACCATCCACACCAAACATGAATCACAACATATGTCAATCATTCCAAGACCAAGACAGCAGCAAAGAGTCTGATGTGTGATCTGTGTGATCCCCCATGTTTATGGACATTTATAGTCTTTGTTCATTAGCACCCATTTTCCTGCAAGTGGGCAGACTTCTTTTTCTCTGGGAGCACCCACTGCTGAGTTGTAGGTTACTAGTTGAACGAGGCTCACACCCATCTCACCTCTAAGGGGGGATATGATATTCTAACCTACTCTGGCTTCTTGACCATAAGAGACTCCAAAATTTTCAGTCTGTAGCAGAATAAAACTATGGGGCCCCTGTTAAAAAATCATTAGATATTTCAAGATGGTGATGCTGAAGCATTAATCTAAGGGTTGGTGCTACTGAGCAGGATGTGACACTTGTCCCATGCCTGAGAAACTACATACCTTACCTGGTGAGTCTTTCCTGGGTGGTCACAGAACTTAGGCCAATGAGAGTCAGACCTAGGGCTCGTCGTGATTGACTGATAAGCATTCCTACTGGGTGGAGTGACCAGATGAGTCTGGAGCATGTAACTCCAGGATACTAGACCTCCTAGTTACCACATATCTTTAACCCAGAAAAGAGAAGAGTTGGAGGTGGAGGAAGGCTGAGCTCAGCCTGCTCCTGAGCTATGATTTCCATCCATCATTACACTCTGATTCCAGCGGGATCTGAGCCAGCCCCGTCTCTCAACTCTCCAGTTCTGTGAGCCAAGACTAGTTATCTAACAGTTGCAACCAAATTTATTCTGACTTATGTAATGCTAATTGCAAAACTTCAATGCTTTTTTATTGGCTTCGAGTCCTTCATGGATAAAGTGAGAATCCTAATATCTCCTCAGGTTATCAAGAGGACCTCGACTCTATTATCTCTCTCCTCCCCTTACATTTCATGGAACTGAGCATTTGCTTTATCTGGGATGAGAGTTGGAACCCCACATTGAGATGCAGAAATAATTGCTATGCTTGGTATTGGCAAGGTGTAGGCTGGAACCCTTCAAATTGTAATGTATTTTCTAAAGAACTCTTTTGCTACTGTAGTCAGTAAGGGGCCATTATCATTCATTCTCACCTGATTCATGCCAGAATGAACAGACTGAGGCTACTGCTTGGGCCAAGCTAAAATGAGCAGTCAGTTTGAAAAGTGCAGAGTCTTTAGAAAAACACAGGGGGACTGCAATGGTCTAATATTCTAAGGGAAAAAAATGGCTTCCTAGGAACTTAGCTCATATGGAGATTAGTGATTTGGCATCACCCTGGTTGCAGCCTGAGATCCACTCAGTGTGCTATAAGGTCTATTCCCTCTTTAATCTTTCCATACTCTTTCATTTAATGCAGTATTTCAGATGGGATCCCTCCACCAGGCTTTTGAACTATCATATAAGTACCTTTATCAATGTGATGATTGCATCTCTCTCTGCTGTTTCAGCGAATTCAGCTTCCCGATTCACTGTTCAGATCACAGGATCACACTTGTATTACTGTAACCCAGTCACAGGGCTTCTGTTCCACAGATACTGACTGACTAGCTGTAACATCTATGGAAAAGTCTCACAGCTCTAAGGGTCCACAGGTCCAGGATACTGGCTGCTCTTTGGGCTCATTGGAACCAGGACTAGGGGCTCATTCATTATAAGCTGGTGAGATACTCCATTGGTGAAGTGCTTGCCTTGTAAGCAAAGGGACTTTAGTTTGAATCCCCAGAAGAATGTGAAAAAAACTAAGCATGGCAGTGCATGTTTATAATATCAGAGCTGAGGGGTGGAGACAGGTGCATACTTGGTCTTTCTGGCCAGTCTGTCTAGACTATTTGGCAAATTTCAGGAAATTGAGAGACCCTGTCTCAAAACTAAGATAAGACAAAATAAGATGGATAGCACCTGAGGAGTGACGGCTGAGATTGTCCTCTAGCATTTACTTCCATGGGCACACACATGCACCTTCATGTCTACATGCACACTCAGAAGTGAGGACACACACACACACACACACACACACACACACACACACACACGGAGACAATGAGGGGTGGGGGAGTCTCTGCCACTGGCACATCTTAGGAGTTCTGTGTTGACTAGGTTGAGAAATAACTTCCATCCAGGGAATCCACTGTTTTCTCAATGACAAGTACTAAAGGGCTTAGTCAATTAAAACATAAGCTTGAGCTGGAGGGATAGCTCAGCCATTAAGAGCATTATGGCTCTTCCAGAGGACCCAAGTTCAATTCCCAGCATCCACATCAGATGGCACATAACTGCTGTGGGATGTTCTGTATGCTGTGACTATGTGTTGCGCTGATTGGTTGATAAGTAAAATGTGATTGGCCAGTAGTCAGGCAGGAAGTATAGGTGGGATAAACAGATGAGGAGAATTCTTGGAAGAGGAAGAGCTGAGTCAGGAGACACAAAGGAAGCAAGATGACAAGGCAGAACTGAGGTACCAAACCATGTGGCTAAACATAGAGAAGAATTATGGGTTAAATTAAGTGTAAGAGCTAGTCAGTAATAAGCCTGAGCTAATGGCTAAGCAATTATAATTAATATAAGCTTCTGAGTGATTATTTTATAAGCAGGTCTCGGGACTGCAGGGGCTTGGTGGGACCCAGAAAAAACTTCCAGCTACACATAACTGCTTATTATTTTGGCTCCAGGAGATCTGACACCCTCTTCTGGTCACTGACAGCACTTGCACACACAACAGACATTCACACAGACACATTCATGTATGTACACATAAATCAAAATAAATAAATAAATAAATAAAAGCTAGTTGGTCCCAAAGGAGGATCATTTCTTCAAGAGAAAAAAAATTCTATCAGTCACTGCCTTTGAACTTTGGCCATAGAGCCTAGGCAGTTAAATTAGAAATATTTACATTAAGAGCTCCACTAAGTGACCTCTCTTCTGGGTCTGTTTAACTTAAGAGGATGGATTCCCAAGCTCATCTCATGGGATGTGCTATCATAGCCATAAGGGAGGTGTGCACCCCTAGAAGCTGCTGACAAAGTGTCATTTCAGCCAAATACTCTGCAGGGACAACATGGCCCAGTGCTGGATTGTCATTGCTGGGTTATTTATTTATTTATTTATTTATTTATTTATTTATTTATTTATTTTTATTGTAAGCCAAGGACAGCACCACCTTGAGTAATTTAGGACAGGTTACATGTTGTAGGGCATCAACTTTATTTTGCCTGTGCCTTTATCATTGTGTAACTTGGCAGTCTAGATTTTTAAATGACAGCAAGGTGGGGTTCTGCAGATGGCAGAGACAGCACTTGTGCACGGCATGGGCTGGAGCTGGATCCAAACCCATTACACTCCAATCTTCTCCTGCACTCTTGAACTACTTTAAACTCCAAGGAAGGTAAAGAGCCAGACTGCTTCAGGCCACAGTTTTGTGAGTTTTTTCCTCTAGTTTTGTTAGCAATGAAATTCATGGCCCTAAAGGACCTCAACTAGATCTCCAAATGCAGCATGATGAGAAAGATTTAAAAAATAAAAATAAAAATAAAAAAAGGAGTGCTGGAAAAAATACCTTAAGTCTACCTTCCTCAATTCCCTGAAAATATAATGGATGAATTCCCTTGATAGCCATTCTTTTAATTTTTATTATTTAGATCATTTAAGAATGTGTAATGTGTTTAATCAACAGAACACTATGACCTGCTTTGTTTAAATGAAGTCTCAGAAGATTCTTTTTTTTTTTTTTTTCCCAGACAGGGTTTCTCTGTGTAGCTTTGGAGCCTGTCCTGGATCTCACTTTGTAGACCAGGCTAGACTTGAACTCACAAAGATTCACCTGGCTCTGCCTCTCGAGTGTTGGGATTAAAGGCATGCGCCACCACCGCCTGGCTCAGAAGGTTCTTATACAAAATTCCTGGTGTACAAGTGGAGTGGGGACCACTCCCCAAGTCCTCCACCATACCTCTAGGACTTTTCAGAGATTATAAGTTTATGTGGGAAATGCTCAATACCTAATGACAGAAGCAAGTGCAAACCCCATGTCTCAAGTCATGATTCTCCTCACGCCTTATTGTGTAGATAGTACTAACAGGCATGGTGCTAATGAGTAAGTTTTATTGCATATTGACTATGTTTCAAGAAAAATAAAAAGCATTAATTTACATGTAATGAATCAATGCTTATGGCAACCTTCTGAGTTAGCAGCAATTATTGTTCTCCTTTTTATCCAAGAGGAAGTCAAGGCAGGTAGGGATTAAGTAATCTCAAATTCAGCCCAACTCTGGAGTTTTCACATAGTAATAGATCTTTACATATAAGAGTGCTTTGACTCAACCATAATACACTCATCCATTCCCAATGAATATTGACACCTCTGAGAATAGTGGCTTTTACACCTTTCGCCTACAGATTAAGTTACAAATTGTTGCTTTCAATTTGTGTTAGTTACTTTGATTTCTCTGTGACAGGATTCTAGCTGCCAGAACAACTTAAAGGAGAAAGAATTTATTTGGGGGTGTGGTTTGAGACTATACGGTAGTCCATCATAGTGGATCAAGAAAGAGCTCAGACAGGAAATGGGGCTGACTGTAAACTTACAGCCACACTCCCTCATACTTACACCTGCCAGTGAAGTCTCATGTCCAAAAGTTCCAGCAACCTCCCAACAGTGCCATTGACTGGTGACCAAATGTTCAAACACATGAGCCTATGCTGGGGGACATTTCTTATTCAAACCATAGCAGCCTCTGTAGTGAAAGAATCCTTTTTATCTTAGTGAGCATGCTGAGTGATCAGCCATCATGAGGACACTGTAAATCTCATAGTCCAGCTGCCCTCACTGCAAGATTCATTAAGCAACATGTCCCGGTTCCTTCTACATGTCAGTCTATTCCGGGTGTCCAGGTACAGAGTGGCAAGCCACAATTTATTTTCAGGACACATATGTTGGTATCCCCTGTCAAGGGCTCAGAGTGATACCCTACCATTGTATGGGTTCAATTTAGTCCTGAATATTTGAGAAAGGTAGGCATGGAAGTTGGCTCAGTGACAGATGTGGCTGGGTCATGACAATTCACAGTTGGTCATCTCCTTCAAGAATTTGCTTCCTTCTTACTTTCCACAGCTTCCCTATATGGATATTGTTGGTTTCTGGGTCTTTCCTCCCATGGATTGCTGTGTCCTTTGAACTTTTTGAAAAACGAGCATTTAGGGCAACTCCATATGATACAAGCAAAGTGGAGTATTGGGAAGTCTAGGTAGATTTAGGAAAAAATGCAGAGAAAATGTTTTGTCTTGAAATATAAAGAAGGCTTCAGGCCAGGAGAATGCTGACATCCTCTCTGACTTTCATGGAGGACACGTGCTTAAAGTAGGATGCCAAGTGTTTTCAGTGTGGAGTCCTGCTGTCCTGTCATCTCTCAACACTCCCATCTCTATGAACCACAGCCCTGGCTCCTGCCCCATTCCAGGATTGAAAGATGGATTCTGGGCTTTCTCACTTAGTAAGTGATAGATAGGGAGAGGAGAGAGAAGGAAGTGGAGACATCTCTCAAAACAGCAGAATTAGCTGCAGCTTTCCTCAGCATAGCCAGCAGACATGAGTGACCCGTGCCCTGTGTGGAAGTGTCTTTTCTTCTC
Organism: Peromyscus leucopus; assembly: GCF_004664715.2. Taxonomy (NCBI): domain Eukaryota; kingdom Metazoa; phylum Chordata; class Mammalia; order Rodentia; family Cricetidae; genus Peromyscus; species Peromyscus leucopus. Next base: position 52,576,147 of record NC_051067.1, read on the forward strand.
AGCGTTGCTGCTACACAAAGCTAGCAGCCATAAAACCCATTTATTTTTATAACCATGCATTAAATTAAATGTGTTATTTTATACAAGCACTTACAGAGTCCACTAAATACCTGTTAACAGCTCCCTTACTCCCTGACGTGGTAACAAGACCAGCTCAGAGCCCAGCAGATCTCCACATTGATTTTCTGTTTCTCTAACAGGGATGTTTGGCTTAGCTGGGAAGCATCATTGACTTTTAATTGTCTCTCCTACTCTTCTCTTCCTGGGAGCCTGGGAGGATGGGTTGTAGTAGCACGGCACACGTAGAGTCATCTGTCTCCTGCAAGCACCACTGGAGGAGACATCTTAAGTATGGTGTCTCCTGGCACCTCTAGTGGGGAGGTTCCCTAGCAGAGCAGCAGCTATTTATGAGAACTTGTAGCAGCGAAGAAGGAAGGGGGCTGGAGAGATGGCTCACAGGTTAAGAGCACTGGCTGCTCTTCCAGAGGTCCTGAGTTCAATTCCCAGCAACCACATAGTGGCTCACAATCATCTGTAATGAGATCTGATGCCCTCTTCTGGCAAAACACTGTATACATAATAAACAAACAAACAAATAAATAAATAAACCTTTAAAAAAAAAAGATGAACCAATGGGTAAAATCGCTTGTCATGCAGGCCAGATGACTTCAGTTTGACTCCAGAGCACTGTGGAAGGAGAGGACATCTTGAAAGTTGTCCTTTGACCTACACATGTGCAGCATGACATGTGTGCTCTACCCCCCATCATACCTATACACACAAGGTTTAAACCTTTGACTCTCAAGAGTTCGCAATTCATTTATTTACTGGCTCTTTCCTATGCAGAGCTGGGCTTTACTTAGAAAATTTTGAATTCGTTATTTCAATTTAGGTCAGAGGCTTAGTTTTGTGGGCAGGAGAGTCACCTAGTGATAATGTGTCAACATTTCCCAAGACCACAGCCTGAGATATCTGTTTAGTTATATCCTAGAGTAAGTACTCTTGTTGCCCTTACTCCTGCTATAGTATTGTGCTAGACCAGCAACATCAGAAAAGATTTTCATAGGGTTTCAATAGTCTAAAATGCTGGTTTAAGACATGGGATAGAAATTCTGGGAGGGTTCAACATGGTTCTGAAGGTGGTGCCTATACCCCACTTCCCTACCCTGGTTCTTCCTGCAGACATTCTCCTGAATTCTTCCCCTCTGCCTTCCCACTCAGAGGTCTCTGCCTCAGCTTTGGCAGGTTCTGCTCTACGTGATAGTTCTTGGGTTGCACTCATGGTCAGAAAGACACAGCCTTCCCAGTTAAGTGAGAGATAAGAAAGACAATGCCATTTGCATCAAGTCTCAAAACCTAATTCCACCTTCCAAATGAATGTCTAACTATTGTAAAAAGCATGTAATATTTTAAAAATAGACAGTGCATTGTGTACAACCCAATCGTCTAAGGAAGCACAATGTAAACCATTTATTTCCTTTTTTTACTATTTTTTATTTAAAATTTACTATTTTGTATTAAAAAATAGGTTTTTTTTTCATACACTATATTCTGATTACTGCTACTCCCTATAGTCCTCTCAGTTCGTCCCTACCTACCCTCTCATCTGGAGTCACACTCTTTCTGTCTCTCTTTAGAAAAAACAGGCATCTAAGGAACAATAGTAACATAAAATATAATAAGATAAAACAAAATCAAACAAAACTAACAGGCAGCAGAAAAAGAGCCCCCCCCCCCCGAAACACCTATAGATGCAGTGACCATTTGTTTGCACATGTGCAGGAATCCCTTAAAAACACTATTATTGGTTGCTCTCCAAAAACTGACAGTAAGGCCTTAATGTTGAAGACATTATACACTTATAGGACCCACTGAACACGGAGAAGTAGAGTTGGTACCTGCCTAGAGCCTTCACCCCTACAGATTAGTGTTCATGGTACTGGAAGGTATTCTGTATGCTATCAAAGGAGAAAGGTAAATACCAACCCCACTGTAAACCCATTGACCTACAGTCGTGGCCTGACTGCAAAGTACACTGATAAATAGTGGCACAAAGCTTGTCCAACTAATATCTGATTGTATTTAAGGCCTGATCCACGTGTTGGAACCCAAGCTGGTAAGGGAGAGTGGATCAGGAAAATTAGGACTTTCTAAAATACTATTCTCCTAATTTTTAACGCACTTACAGCTGCATCCAAGATGCTGTGGATCCAGAGCCAAGAATTTGTCTCTTCCCTTTCACCAGTTACTTTCTGACACATCCCTAGGTTCGGCCGACTTTTGAATGAAGAGTGGCCTCAGACGGAGATTGGGGGTGGATGATTGATACTGTTAGGAGTTAAGTGGAGCTGGTAGACTTGGGGCAAACTCTTGTATTGACATGTCTTCAAAGTGTTCTTTCTTTTCACTGTTGTTAAAAGCTTTTTGGGTAAAAAGAAACTAAGCATGCCCAGAGTATTCATGTCTACCTTTAAAACCCTTTGAACATGCTAAGCATTCCCAGGGAGGTATCTTCCATCTTTCTTCTTGACCTTAAGCTGAGCACGCTCAGCCAGTGATGTGCCTCTTAAATTGAGCATGCTGGGGAATGTACCCACCTCCAGAGTGCTTTCCTTTATAAGCCTATATGGCTTCCCTAAAAAAAATCCCATATCCTTTTGTGCAGAGAGGACATTGCTTTGGAAATAAATCCCATGCAATTCTTACCTGACGCAGATAATAAATCGTTCTCTTCTTTCTTATTTCTTTGCCCATACCTCTTTGGGTTTTGCATTCACTGGGATGTAAACCCATCCAGTTCAGGTTACAATATTATGTGACTGACCACAGTGCAAATGTAACTTTTGAAGAAGTGCCAAATGTAGGAGACAAGCCTGGTTGTAAGACTCAGATGAACTCCTATTAACAAGGCTGCTGAGAGAATTTAGCAAGGTGTCACCACTCCATCTTGAAAAAACAGATGATTCTGCAGCAAAAGCTATTCTCTGTCTATATGCATTTTCAACTGAAATTTGGTAGCAGCCACTGCCTCATAGCTGCCAGCATACTTCTTTTTTTGTATATAAATCACAATTTAAAGCAACTTTTAGCTAGAATTGACTTAGCAATTACCTTTAGCAATGGCCTATCAGATGCAGACAATCCAATACACTTGCCTAGTACTTACCTTCCCTTTCTTCTTTCCTCCCTCCCTCCCTTCCTCCTTCTTCCTTCTTTCCTTTCTTCCCTCCTTCCTTCCTCTTTGGTCAACTTCCTGGGGATTTTGAGGAGGATAATCATTTTCTGACAAATTTGCCATCACTCTAGGGCATATGTTGTGCAGGAAGGAAGCAACTGAGATGTTGATACCGTCTCAAGGTCCTTTTGTCAACTTGAACCTCGGCTCAGATGCCATGCCAAACCAGTTCAACATGCCCTACAAGAGGCTCAGTCCATATTTTTGGGATTTCTGGGGCAGATACAAGGGTGGTTCCATTCCATGAAACTCTTAAGTCTTTAAAAGAATGCTCAGATCCATTTTAGAGAGTTAGACTTCTTTTGCCTGTTTACTGTGTCAACCTGAAGTATTACTTGAAAAGAAAAGCCTACAATTCACTAGAAGAAATTCTTTGAATAAATTAACTTATTAAAAGCTCTATAAATGCTTGCTGAATTTGAGCTTCAGTTACCTGGGTTTGCAACTTTCACCATTTTTGTAAAATAGACCACTGTTTTATGTGAAAGCTACTGTACCTGTAAAGTAAAAATATATAGCTAGGTATAATGATACAAGCTTGTAATTCAGCATTTGGGTGGCAGAGGCAGGAGGATTGATATTTCATGGCCATTCTGGCTACAAGGGGAGGACTAGGCCAGCTTGGGCTATCTACACTGAGAACTTGTTTCAGAAAAAATCCAAACTAGCGGTAAATATTTCTTTTATATTAAAACCAGCATCACAAAAGGACTGCCCATGTCTGATAGAATTGAGTTAGGTAATATTCCATGCAATCAACTCAAGAGCAGTAGATAGACTATTCCTGAGTAGTAGACCAAATCATCAGTCTGATTAACAGTAGCTGAACCCATTTCTGCTCAGGACTTTGTGGGTGGATGTGGTTTTCACAGAAATTGGGGACATGGCTCCAAACTGTATTCTCCTTTCTCATTAGAGTTACATAGTTCTGGGTAAGCCAGGCCACTTGTCTGAAGTGTCAATTCTCTACAAAAATTTTACTACAAAAAACAACTAGCTACTTCATAGAGCTGTTGTGAATACCAAGTAAGAGGATACATTTATACATATCTGAGGCTGTTTCTATGACAAACACACCTTTGTTTTCTCCCACAGGATTCTCTCTCTCTCTCTCTCTCTCTCTCTCTCTCTCTCTCTCTCTCTCTCTCTCTCTCTCTCTCTCCTTTTACGGCCTTTACTTCACTGGACAAGGCTGGTGCTTTGTGTGGGGCTGGTATGAGGTGACAGACGGTGGACAGGAGAATCCAGAGGAAACTTCAATATGGTTGCTTCTCAGGAGAGGGGACTTTGAAAGCTTAGTAGAGACCTGGGCAATGAATATTGTAGAATAGTCAGGAAGCCATCAAGACCACACTAGTCACAGGCAGGGCACAAAGGGTTAGAATCAACTCAAGCAGCTGATCAGACAGAGCAGGACCTTTGGTGACTACAGTAATGACTTGTTGGTAAGTATTTGAGGACCAACCAGAGCTTCTGATGTTCTGTTGAAAACACTGATTTACTAGTTCCAAATAGTCCCTATTCTAATGCATTGGCACCAATCTGTAACCCAGGCCCAATGCCTGTATCACTGAAAATTGGTCATTCCATGGACACAGTCTTTTCTATTTATTGAAACAGGATTCTTTGAACTAAGTAGATGAGTTCTAGAACAATCTTATGATTGAAGTATGAAATGTCCCTCATAGACTCATGTCTTTGAACACTTGGTTCCTGGTTTGGGATGTTGTGGAATCTTTGAGAGGTAGAGTATAGTTGAGGAAGTGGGTCACTGATGGGCAGGCCTTGATGTCTGTATTCCTGTCCTCTCTCTCCTTTCTGGTATGTTGAAATGTGAGCAAGTAGTTACTCTCTGCCCCAATGCTACAGAGCTGTCCCCACCAGACCTTCCCTGTTATGATGGATTGATGGCTCTCAAACAACCAGTCAGATAGACTCCTTCTGTCAGATGCTTCTTGTCAGGTATTTGGTCACAGTGACAAGACTAGCAGCTGATACAAAGAACACTTCTAACTCACAACCGGTCAAAGTGCAAAGCATAAGTGACTGTGGAGTGCTCAGCCACAAATGTGACATCTAGGTCACATCCCCTTTCTATGGTTCAGAGACCATCATGGTGAAGGGACTGTAGGAGCCAGTGGTTGGGGAGGACCAGAGTGAAATGGTGTCTTCTGGACTTGACAGGACTGCTGCACTCAGGAACTCACAACAGTTGCACCTGCCTGCAGTAGACCTGTACGAGATAAAGCCAACCAGCAGTCTAGCGCAGAGTCAGAAGATGTTCATGAGCCCCTAACTTTGACTAAAGAATGGACAATTAACTTCTGGAAGAGGAAACGCCAGTTTTCTTTAAGGATGAGGCTTCAGGTAAGTTGACCACACTCCACTGAATGGCCCTACAATATACAGAAGTAACAAAAGGAAAATGCCAGAAGCAAAAGGTAAAAGGATAACTTAAGTTAAGGAAAGCTGGCTAGAAATAAGCCAAGCTAAGACTGGGCATTTATAAGCAATAATAAGTCTCCATGTGTATTTATCTGGGAGCTGGGTGGCAGATCCTCCAAAAGAGCAAAAAGTAAAGAGCAAAGAGTAAAAACAACCAGCAACAGAGGTCAGGAAGTTGGATGATAAGGAGGTGATGGTAGGTCTAAGAGGAGTAAAGGAAGGAGTTGGGGTGAATATGGTTTAAAAATATACTGCCTGAAATGATCAAAGAATTGATATATATATATATATATATATATATATATATATATATATATATATATATATATATGGTATATTTCTATTTCTTCATTCTTATGTGTGGCCCTAAATTCACACTTGGATGTTATGGGACTTAATATGCACTCAGTCAGTGGTAGTTTCTCTCCTTCAGTTAAAATAGCTGAAATCACTAGAGTAGTTGTTATATGGTTATGTGCCCCCTCCTCATTTCCTACTGTCTCATGAGAAGGCTCCTCTTATCAGTCCTGCCTTGCAGAGCAGGAACCTGGGGGATAGAAATGTTGGTCCTACATAGAGAAGCCCAGTTTCCCCAGGCTGCCACCTGTCTAGTGGTCCAGAGGCAGTGTCCATTTGCTGAGTGGCATCTCAACTTTGTCCTTGAGCTGCTTGCAGGCTGAGCACTGAACAAATTAATCTTTTTTGATTTTATTTGTCAAAACCCACATAAACTTCAATAAAAGCTGATTTTCCAATTATGCCGTCAACTCTGCCAAAATAGATAGAAATGCTTAGTGATGTTCAGTAAATGTTGGAAATAAGTTCAGTTAAATAGGATAAAGAAATTCCAGTCCAGTAACAGTGAGTCATCCAAACTTAGATACTCACTATGTGCTGAGCCAATGGAAATGAGAAAGGAAGGGGGCATGTTTTTGTCCGTGGGCACATTTGTTGATGTCTGTAGATAGTTTTGACTGTCATGACTATAGGGTGAGGAATGCTACTATCATTACATGGGAGGAAGCAGGGATGCTATTGACACTCTATAGTGCTTAAGAAGTAGAATGATCTGGGTCTAGATGACAGTACGGCAAAATTGCCGAGACCCTGGAAATACAAAGACCATAGCCCTTGTGGTTTGAGAGCTAAGTCTGTTTTCCTTAGTTGTCTCTAGACATAAAACCTAACAGGTAACAATCTATTAGTCTTCTTCTACCATCTTGTGCCTATTCTAAGCCCTACAGACTATGAGGAATGTCTTTGTAGATATATGGAGGGTGCAGTCCTTGGTACCAACAGCTTGTCTCTATACCATGTTGGATAAGCTTCTTTTTCATCAGGTCTTTCTGAACTCTCTGAGGGTCTTGCCAGTTCATGTTTATTTTAAGATAATTAGTAGTTGAGTTGGTAGAATGTTGTCTAGCATGCACAAAGTCCTGGGTTCAGTCTTCAGCACTTCCTAAACTAAGCATGGTGGTGTGTGCCTATAATCCCAGTCCTGTCAAAGTAGAGGAAAGAGGATCAGAAGTTCAAGGTTATCCTTAGGTATATAGCATGTTGAGGTTAGCCTGGAATACATAGGCCCTGGAGAGAGAGGGGTGGTATTTATCAATTTATCTCTGGTCTCATACAAGTATACTGAATTGTAGGAAAACCAAAGCAAAGATGATGCTTTTGGAGGACACAGTCTTACCTGGTAGAGTGGGTGAACAGTGGTGTAGCAATCTCAGAAGGCCTGTCTTGAGGATCTGCACTAAATTATGAGTGGTGTAGAGGTGTTTGTTGCCTCTGTAGTTTTATTAATGCTTCATTATGTCTCTGAGCAGTTCTTATTACATAACTGAATGAATTATATTGTCCAAGGTTATTGCTCAGATTACCTGCTGGAAATGGTGGTTTTCCTCTTTCATCATATGAATCTAAGTGTTAACTAAATGTGTGTTAGCTCTTTACGTTACATCGGAGGGCTCATTAGCCCTTACATCTCTGGCTATGTGCTTTGAGAATCTTTAGATTAAAGATGAATCAAAGTGATTCAGTTCTGTAAGGTTTGCACTAGAGACCAGGGTCTCTCTGGACCTCATCCAAGTGTAAAATGTAGCACAAATTGCCTTTAAAAATTAATAATTCACCAAATCTACGGGCTAAGCCCAGTCTGGCTTGAGAAGATAAGTAAAATAAATATTATAAAGTCAATTTTTAATAATCTGTGGCATAAAACTTAAGCACAAGAGAAAACATTTAGCAATTAGGCAGCTGCATTCAGCACATGATTAAATGTGAATAATAATATTTAAAGGCCCCATACCTTACCTGCTAGCATGAAAGATCATTTAAAGTTCTAATCTGGTACAGCACAGAGCTCATACCATTTCTTTGTTTAATGAGCTCCTAACTTGTGATTTTCATGTTTGAGCAGTTACTTTCATAAGAATTTCTACATCGGTAGTTATGTGTACGGCTGACAAAAAGTAGCCCAGACAGATACTTGATGGGGTGATTGTCAGGATAGCAAGTCACTGAAAATAATATAATTAGAGCCTTTCCTGGACAGGTAACCAGCAGTTAGGTATATTTAACTATTGAGGTATTGCATTTACATCTGAGAGGATTTTATTATGAGAGGTTTGTAAAATTGGCAGTGGGGTTGATCTCCTTATCTCTATACCCAATAGAAGCTGGCCTCTGGGCTACAGCTTTTCACAATGAGGAATACAATCCCTGATGACAAATGGCAGGTTCTCATCTTTCAGAAAAGAGGAATCAAAATTAAAGACATAGCAAATGAGATAGCTTGACTGAAAAATAGATAGTCAGAGCACAGAATTCTCAGAGTGTGAGCAACAGCTTGCAGCTGAAACATATGCTCTACTTAGGATCCAGACTCTGGAAATATAAAGAAGGAGGCACGAAATGTAACTCTGGAGGACACTGTCAATTAACACCTGCCTAGAACCAACAACAAATTATGACATATCTTAAAAGACACAGTATGAGTGGGAGTCACCAACTCCTACTGTTTTGCTAAATGGTTATATTATTAAACTGTCTTTTAAATAGTTATGCTTAGACTCACAGATTCGTGCTGCACTCTCTCGTCAGCAGAGAGGCTTCTTAGGGCTGCAGGTGGCAGTTAACACAGAATCTCATAACTGGTCAGAACGCCAAAAATAATGATGGTGAGGGGTTTGACCCTAAATGGAGTATAGACATCACCCCCTCCAAGGCTGAAAGAACATTGAGAAAGCCAAAAAAGTGCAAGGATGAGAAAGTATGATAAAAAGATGTCTTCTGGGCATGACATGGACTCATGGACTCATGAAGTCATGGCAGCTGTGCCTAACTGCACAAAATTGAATATATCCCCCATTCCATTCCAGGATGGAGGAAGAAGTCATGAAGTTCCATACCTTGCGGAGGAATTATTGGCAATTAATGGTTGCTGGGGGAGAGGTGCTATTTTCTTCAGTGGTGTAGCTCATGAAAAACTGTCTGTGCTCTAGTAAACAAACACTCATCTATGTTCATCCTATCAACCCTTACCAAACTCAGTGGAACACACACACACAACTGTGTGCATACACATAGCATGGAAGTAGGAGGGGACTTGTTGAGGAGATAGAGGGTTTTAGCAGAAGAGTGAAGGGGAATGGGGATGAAGAAGGCACGATATGAAAATCAATGTAGACCTGTAAAGAGCTTGTTTTATGGATATATCCTGAGAGAATCCCCAAGCAGAGGAGCTGGCCTTACGGATATACCCTGAGAAAATCCCCAAGCAGAGGAGAAAGCAACCACTCCAGCTGAAAATGAAGAATCCTTGTCAGTTCTGCTTTTCTCAGAGGTCCTTTATCAGATTTCACAATACTGCACATCTGCCACTCTCCATTTGCTCATATTAGGGAAAACTATTCACCACTAGGCATAGCTCAACCTTTGAACTGTAAGAGGTCAAGGATTGTAGCCTAGGCAATCCTCAAGGGTAGAATACTGGATGGAGAAGGGATGGGCTTTGGTTGAGTTCCTTGGACCTACCTTGATTTAATCTAAATAAAGGAGTGGTCTATAATGGAGCAGGCAAAGTCTTCTAGTAAAACACTGTACACATTTGCCCACCTATATTCTGCAGATGTGTAGAACTGGGCAGATTGATAGAAGGTACTGACTCCATATTAGACATCTTGTAACATTTATGGTTATTAACTGGTCACATGCAATATAAGTAAAACAGAGGATCTCACATATCACTGAGTAAAGTTCCAGTACTGTTGGTATGTGCCACCACAGCAGTTGCTAAGTCTTTTTGGATGATAATTGTTTTTTCCCTTAAAAAGATGGGATTTGGGAATCATAGGATTCTCTAGAATTTCTCTCATTACTAAATGTTAGAAGGAAAATCCCCACAGTAACTATTGGCATCTATTACAGGTCACTCTAAGCTCTGGGGTGGTAGCACTGAACAAAACATGGTGAAAGTGTTGCTTTTATGCATTTAGATGCTAGGATGTGAAACACACCATGAGTTAAGATGCATGATACTAAGATGAAATGGTGGAATATTAGGGAATCTTAGCGTTAAGCCAGCAATATTGACTGCTTCCTTTGTCCTTTTCATAAAAAGACTCACTCCATTGTCTAAAGCAAATCCTTCCCTTCAGACATGTTGCTGGAAAGGAATGTACTGCTGTGAAGTTAGTTGAGGGATGTGATGGAAACCATTGCCTATCTGTAGATTGAGACAAAATGCTTGGAGAGTCCCTAGCTTAAAATTGGAGAAATAAAACACCTTCCCCCCCAATCATATCATACTTTCTTGATATTTAAAAAAAATGGAAAAGGTATGAAATGTACCCTGTTATATTGTACTATAATAGTAGAGCTTTAGGCTTAAAACCCCAAATCTGAAAGCCATTCTCTGGCAAGGGAAACCCAAACTCAAAAAGCTCAATTATGAGTCATTGACTTCTACCAAAGAAATCCCTGGACCTGTCCAGGGAAGTAAAGAATTAGCCCTTGACTTCTATGAATTATAATCCAAAGTTTACAGAAAGAGTAGAATAAAGATACAGACTATGTCAAAAGAATTATCAAAAATATGTGGACTGAGGTCAACTCCAGAACCTGTTTGACAGTGTCGTCCTTTCCTGAGATATCCTAAAAAACATACATAAGGTTTTTCATGCTCTGATCCTGTAAGTTTATTGATATAGACAGCTGTCCTAGAGTTGAGTGAATGCCCAGGAATGAGAAGAGAATCTAATGTTCATTCTTTCAAGCCAGATGGCAGCAAATGGTTCTGGAGACAGTAGCATCAGCCTGAGGCTCTCAAGATCTGGGCTCATCTGGGCATTTCAGTAGGGCAGCCTCAGGTTACATATTGGTGAGGACAGTGTTTTTTCACTGAGTTGAGTCCTCAGCAGGATACTGAGCTTACCACTGGTGGTAGCCAGGTATTTCCTGGTACTACCTTCCAGTCTCCATGAGCCCTACCTCTATCACCTAGGAGTCATTAGCTTGTAAACAGCATCTACATACACCTGTACTCAAAGACCACACTGTCCATGAGCTATTTGGTGAAGGCTGATGGTATAGTTTGAATGTCCTCTTCAAAATTCATGTTGAAATTTGACTTTGTAAAAGTGTTAAAAGGTAGAACCTTTAAAAAGAAGATGGCCACTACTCTCATGAATAGATTCAAATGGGACTGGGTTCATTACCAAGAGAGTGTGTTCCTGTCAACAAGAATGAACTTGGACTGGTTTCTTGTCCCCTGCATTTTTGCTTGCCTTTCTGTTCTCTTATGATTGTCCTAGTTTTCTATCTGTTGTTGTGACAAAACACTTTGATCAGAAGCAACTTAGGGGAGCAAAGGATTTCTTCACTTTCAGATCACAGTCCATCACAGAGAGAAGTCAGGGAAAGAACCTAAGCAGAAGCTGTAAGAAAAAATTGTGGAGGAATGTTACTGGCTGGCTCATTCACAGCCTCAAGCTTAGCTAGCTTTCTTACACAGCCTAGGATCACCTGCCCATGGAATTATGTTGCCCATACTGGGCTGTGTTTCTTGCATTAATCGAGACAAAACTGTACAGACATGCACAAAGGCAAATCTGATTTAGCCAATCATCTAATTGAGCTTCCCTTCTCAAGTGATTCTAGACTGTGTCAAGTTGACAGTTAATGCTAACTAGGATAATTACCTAGCAAGAAGGCTTTTTATCATATGTAGCCCCCAGATATTTGACTTCCCAGATTCCAGAACAGAGAATTAATTAGTGCTATCGTTCATAACTTACCAGCCTGTTGTTAATATGGTCAATTTAATAACATCTAGAGTCACCTAGGAGACAATGTTTTTGGCATGCCTGTGAAAGGTTATTTAGATTCACTCAATTGAAGTACAAGATCCACCTTAACTGTGGGGGGGGGGACATCATTCTATGAGACAGAGTCCTGGACTGATTGGAGAAAACTACCTAAGTTCAAAAATTCATTACTTCATCCTTCCTTACTGCAGATGCAATGTGACCAGTTAGCTTAAGCTCTTGTCACCATGGCCATGACTTCTTCAATATAATGGACTGTACTTTGAACTCTGAATCAAAATAAACTCTTCCTTCCTTGAGTTGCTTTTGTTGGGGTATTTTGTCACAGTAGCAACAAAAGTAACTAAGACAGTTGTATTCTACTGATGAGTAGAAATTAGACTACTAATTAGACTAACTCTGAAAATTTATAATTAGAAATTAGACTAACTCTGAAAAGTTATGCTATTTATGACAATAATTGGTTAATGTGAGCCAAAGAACACAGGCAATCCCATCATTCAGACTAGAAGGAATCACCAGTGTTCAGCACTCAGGTTTGGTTGTATATGAAGGTCATCTTTTTTTTCAAACTACAGGCCCCTTAATGGGTCAGAACATGACTCTATTCTCCACATTAATTTGTGTTGTCATATTTTATATCAAATATGAAACATAAAACAATTTTCTGACAAACCCAGAACTGCTCAAAATGACCTGTCTGAGCACACAAAGGAGACTATAACAGGCTTTCAGAACCTGCCCCAGCATTCTAGGAATGCTAGCTCGTGAAATTGGTCTGGATCCCTGAGCTCCACTTGGAGTTATTCATTCTTCCCCATGTTTGCACATCTGTCTCTGAAAGCTGTGCTTTCCTTCGACCCAAAATAAGCCTGGCCTATACCCTTTCTCCTGTAGTCCACTCTACAGATGGAGCTGAGTCTTCCTAAGAATGACCCCTTGAAATAAGGGCAGCAGGAATATTCATCTTTTGATATTTATAATGCTAAGCCTGCTAGGTCAATGATAAGTTGAGATCACTACAGAACTTTGTGATAGGTGGAATAAATACCCTCTTCCTACTTCACAGATTCAGATACTTATCAATTCTATAATTAGTTTATGAGCCTAAATCAATAAAGAGGAAATTAGGATACCCCCCTACTCAAGACCCTTATAGCTTCCCTCATAGTGACAGATTTTCATCTGGCTCTAGGTAAACTCTGAAAATGGATCCTCTCTTGTTGCCTCCAAAGTTCTCCCTAAATTTAGTCTCAAGTGTCTGCATGGGTTCCCAGATTCATACTGGCCATCAGAGTGCTGGTCTCCTGCCAACCTGGAACTGCTATCCCGTTTTTTTTTTTTTTTTTTTTTTTTCTACATATCTGATTCCCATTCATTCTTTAGTCTTGTTTGGCTCCTGTGTGCTCTGTAGGATTCTATGGCCCCATGGAAACCTCTCTGTCCTCCTCACTTCTAAGCCCCTCATTGATGATCCCATAGCCAACCTCATTGCATGCTGCTTTGCACCAGTGGGCACCTTCACGTGTGGACTCTGCACTCTAAGATTCTCAGAGGAGATATATTTTCTTTATTCCTAGTTCTCAGTGAAGCTGTGTGAATGCAAAGAGGTTCTCAAGGTCTTTACTGGTTAATATAAACTAAGCAACACAGACAAATATTAACATTTTTTTCGTGTGGCTTTAGAGGTTGGAGGAGTCTAGGGCTTTTTAATCTAACTAATTATTTCTTAGTCTAATGGACATTCTATGTGTCTGTCTCAGGCAAGAAAAAAGGCATATCCCAGTCATTCTATCCCATATGTGTAGAGCCACATTTCCAGATTTCAAGAGCAGTAGAATGTTCCATGGCCTCTCCCTGACCTTTACCTACTGTGGTAAAGATTTGTGTTTTAGTGGAGTGTTTACAGGTTATGTTCATATCCTACTGGAGAGTTCTATTGCTTCATGGTATCATTTCCTGGATTCCATCCTAGGAAAGTTGTAGAGGTGGCAATGAGGCCAGCCTTTCAATGTGCTCATTAAATGCATGTGTAGATTTGGTGTTTTGTCATGCTAGTGCATTAGAAGACTGGGGGAAAAAGACAGACACAGAGAGATAAATAAAAAATAAAAGGCACAGATGGGGCATGGACAGTTCCTCATTGCTTGTTCCATATGATAGAACTCAACACATCTGGTCTGCTACGAAAAGCATCTTTGCACTAATTTGTTTGTCAGTATCCATTGAGAGGACGATCTGTCATCCTGTCGTATTTTGGCTGCCCCGAGATGTTTGAAGACAAGACTAGCCACAAATTGGAACTGTGGCCACCTGGGAATGAGTGGAGGAAATCACCAGCTGTTCGAAGAAGTATCAACTGTAATTTTTTTTTTAGCTGAAATGTTACCATAAGCTCTCAAAAAAATTGGCAGCTGCATGGAAAATGCTAATCACAGTAATAGGGCAGTAAATTCATTCCTTCTAATGCCCTGATGTGTGTGTGTGTGTGTGTGTGTGTGTGTACAGTACACACACACACACACACACACACACAGGCACACACGCACACGCACACACACACTGTTAATGGAGGGAAACCACAGAATCAGGTGGTCAGGATTCAAAGAGGATTGAATCTTCCTTGCTCTTCCATATTTTAGGTCTTTCTAAGGGAACATCACATCTTGGGTTGCAGGAAGAAGAATTGAGATTTCATTGTCTGCTTCATTTGATTTCCTGATGGACTGCTCTAGTCATGGCTCTTCAACTTTATACACCACCTGTTTCTGAGAACACATTATGTTGGATGGAATCCATTTATTTTGGTTTTTGTATCCTTGAATAGATTTTAATCTTCCCATAGAATGGAGATACAAGTCTTTGTCCTAGAACACAATTATAAATGCCAAACAAGGGCTATTTGTATTGAGTTTATAGCTATACTTTTTGAACAATATGTGACACGTCTAATTTCTGAGACTGAATGTGCTGCCAGCTGATATTTCAAAGATTCCTTTGCATATCTTATCTGTTCTTCATATGGCTGGTCTCTGTGGAACATCCAGAGTGTAGAGAGCTCTGTGTTCAGCTTTCTTCGATCTCTCAGAGAAAGATCAGGAACTCTACAAAATGTAACCCTTTGCTAGAATCCTTCTGAGCTGTCAGATGTTGTTTGCCAATAAAAGTTAATTTTGAGCCAGGTGGGGGTGGCACATGCATTTAATCCCTGCACTCAGGAGGCAGATGAAGGTGGATCTGTGTGAGTTTGAGGATAACCTGGTCTACACAGTGAGTTCCAGAACAGCCAAGGCTATACAAAGAAACCCTGTCTTGAAAAACCAAAACCAAAACCAAAACCAAACCAACCCCCCCACATCAAACAAACAAACAAACAAACAAACAAACAAACAAACTCTGCCAAACCAAAACCAAACTCAAACGAATAAACTCACAAAAAACTAGCTTTTCTTCCCAGCTTCCCCTGATTTCCCCTCCTTGTCAGGATGTTAGTTTGTAGCCTGAATTTACTGAACTAGATTCATTTTGATCACTCTGATGACATTACGGGTATGTAACACACACGCTGGAATAGATTAGCAAATAGTAAGCCTTGCCAAAAGCTATTGCCTTCCAACTATAACTCAGATGTTAGAGAACGTGCAAATGTGGAGGGGAGAGAGAATGACTCAACATGGGACTCATTGGTGGGGGTTAATTCCACGGAGAAGCACTCCTCAAAAACACTGGGACATGCTCTAGTTTTCTTCTCTCTTCATGTCATTTGGAACAGGTATGGGTTTTTCAGAGGCTGTAGTTATGTTTTGTATTTGATCTGACATGAGAAAACAAACCAGTATAGAGAATGGACCCAAGGGCTGACATGGAAAAGGGACTCTGACTTTTTTTTTTTTTTTAATGCTATTTTGGGCTTTCTGGCTAGCACCAGGAAGCAGAGTGTCACAGTGACTACATCACCACTACAGGACAACGTGTCTCTAACGTGGTTGTATCATTAAGCTGGGCTGCTCGGTTCTTTGAAATTGTACAATACTGTCATTCTCATAGTCTAAAAAAAAAGGAGTGCATGTTCCTTTCTGTATCCCATGGGCAAGGCACAGAGCTTACTATGTTGAATGAAGAACACAATGTAGGTAGCACTCCCTGGATGTATGCCCTTCATCCATCTGCTTCGAAGTTTCTGTTTGCTTAGGCCATGGGCTGCAATGGTGAATAAGACATGTGTTTTGCCTCGAGGGAAATGAGCACTCCATTACAGGTTCACCTTGAGTGTGTTCACAGCGGGGGCATGGAGAGGGGCAGAACTAGAGCAGGAGGTAGTATCTGCTATCTTAAATTATTTATCTCTAAGATTGAGACCTAAAGTTCAGATAACCCATAAATAGACCCACACAACAGCTGATTTTTGATAAAGTTGAATAAGGGTTAGTTTTTTCAAAAACAGTGCTGGGGATCTTAGTGAGAGCACCAAGAGCACAATTCTTAGAATCATAAATTAGTCGTTATAAAAATTAAAAAACGTTTATACTGCAGAATATTTCAAGAGTGTAAAACAAAGTAAAGACTAGGGAAAATATTTGCAAACCATCTCTCTGACAAAGGACTGGCATCTAAAATGTATAAAGAATTTTCAAAACTTGGCTGTTAGGGGCAGTCCAACTAGAAATTGGAAAAGATGAGGTAGATGTTGGGGTGGGCCAAGTCACAGTGCCGGTCGTGGGCCTGGGTGTCAGCTGGACTGGTCAGCCTGCCAGCTTTCTTCCATTGCCATATCTCTCTCTCACTCCCCCACCTCCCTCACTGCTCCCGACACTCCAGCACTGCCTTGGCTAGCCCATCCAATGAGGCCTGTTCTGCTCTCAGGCCCTCGGTCTGGCTCACCCACACTCACACCACCAGGGCCAGCTCCACTGCCCGGCCTCAGCCAGGTGCCAGGTCCTCTCTCTGAACTGCTGTAGGGGGCAGACAGGGGTGGGTGGTCAGCTCTCCTGCTCTCATACCCCCAGGGCTGGCTCATTTGTGCCCCTGACAACTAGGTTAGCTCTTGCGCGGTGGCCTGGCAGGTTGCAGGGTCCGCTCCTTGTGTGCTGCAGCTGGTGAAGAGCAGGGCTAGTTCTCCGAGGATCATGATCCCTGGATCAGCTCTCTCTCATCTGCCACAGGTAGCAAGTGGTGGGCAGGCATCTTTCCCTCGTCCATACCACCACAGGACAAACGAGAAAGACAGCAGAGTCAGCTCTCCTACTCGCGTGCCCTCAGCGTGGCTCTTCTGTGACACCGCCAACAGGGTCAGCTCTAGTGTACTGCCCAGGCTTGACTGACGCAGGGCCTGTTTTCCTGGGTGCTGCAGCAGATCCACCTCATCTATGAACTGCTGCAGCATGCGGAGGGGACAAACCTACAGATCCAGAACTGCAGGATCTCCATGACACAGGACAATAGGGGGAAATCATCAGGGGAGTTCAGGTGAGGGCCCATTGTAGATGGTGTGACAAAGGACAGGGGCCTCCAACCATGGCAATGAGCACTTGCAAATGAAGGTGAAAGGACAGAGGAGTGAAATGTGTGAGTGTGATTCACCGGGCCACACCACAGCTTTCACAACCAATACAACAAGGTTCCTTTTTTTTCCTTCTTCTTTCTTGTTCTGCTTTGTTTGTTTGTTTGTTTGTTTGGTTTGGTTTTTGGTTTTTCTTTTAAATTTTGTTTTGCTTTAGGAGGGAGGTTGCAAGGGCTGAGGGCAGATGGATGGGGGAGATGAGCAGGATTGGGATGCATGGTGTGAAAACCACAAAGAATCAATAAAAATTAATAAAAAAAATAAGAAAGGACAAGTTATTTTACTGAAGAAGATATATAGATGACAAATTAGCATCAGGGGCTGGTGAGATGACTCAGGAGTTAAGATCACTTACTGCTTGCTTAGAGAACCCTGCTTTCCAGCACCCATGTTAGGTAGTTCACTACTTCCAGTACCTCCAGCTGCAGGGACTCTGACACCCTCATCTGGCTTCCATGGACAACTGCATACATGCTCATGTTCTCTCTCTCTCTCTCTCTCTCTCTCTCTCTCTCTCTCTCTCTGATAACAAAGCACATCTAAATAAAAAAAGACATCCAGCATCATTAACTGTTGAGGAAATTCAAACTACAGTGAGATATTACCAGACACCTAGGAGAATGGCTCAAGTGAAAAGTAGTGACCATAGCAAGGGTGCTAAGACAAAGGGAACCTGAACCTGTCATTTATACTTTGTTGGTAGGCATGTAAAAAGTTACAGCCACTCTGGAAACCAGCTTAACACTTTCTTAGAAAACTAAACATGTAACTAGCATACAATCCAGAAACTATATCCTTGTATATAAATCCTCGAGGAAATGCAATTTATGTCTGTGAAAACCTGTGCGTGGATGTTTTTAGCATCTTTATTCATAATAGCTCTAAACAAATTAGCTGAGATGCTCTTCAATGAACAAATGGTTAAACAAACTGTTACATATCCACCATGGAATACCACTCAACAAGAAAATAGCAATGATCTATTTGTGTGGACAGTGATGTAGTAGAGAAAGTCTCCAGGGAGGCTTAATGATTAAAAGCCAGTCCAAAAAGCTTACATGATTTATGATTCTTTTTATACATCTTTAAAAATTGACCAGAAATGGAGAATAGATTAGTGATTTTTGGGGGTGGCAGGGGAGAGGAAGTAAGAAGGTCTATTTGTTCAGAGACAATATAAAGGATGCTTGTGGTTATAGAATGTTTCACCTCTTGACATTGATAATAGTTACACAAGTCTATACCTGTGGCAAAATTCCACAAAACTTCTGTACACACACACACACACACACACACACACACACACACACAACTACCTACATTCAAATTTTAAAAGCTAGGGAAATCTAAGTAAGATGGGTGCCTTGTATCAGTGTCCATGTCCTAATGGTGATATTGTACCATAAGATGTTATCATGGGTGGGGTAATTGAGTCAGGGATACATGTGATAGTTCTATGACACTTTTATACAATGTAAATCTGTAATTATCTTAAAAGTTTAATTAAGAAATTTAGTTAACTGCTTACAGGGTTATGTAGAGTTTATGTTTGCATAAATTTCATAATTAAAATGATGCACTAAATCATGACTGCAAACTACAGTGGTGCTTCTGGCATTATAGTTGATGAATTCTCATTAACCTGCTGTAGGACAAAGGACTCATTACCCAAAAGCACATCAGTGGCTTTCAAATAAGATAGACTGAAACTGCAGGTTTGAACTGTTTGCTATGCAGATGGGAATTCTGACTCTCAAACAAACAAACAAACAAACAAACAAACAAAATCCAAAAAGAAAGAAAGAAAAGAAAAATCTGACCCTGTAAAGAGAAACTATTTGTGTATTTGTCTATAAACTTGGGCCAACCTCACATAGAATGCTGTGTGAATGCAGTTCAAAGTTGCTGCCCTATTGGGTACATGTGTGAAGACAACCTTGTTAGTTTAGTGTTTTGTAGCATCATTCACCTTTCTGTGAAAAGAAATACCATGTAAAAACAATAAATCAAGAATACTTTTGTCAATTTCAAATAAAATAGGTTTCAAAGCAAAGAAAATCCCTTGAAACAAAGAGGAAGCTTATATAATAATAAAAGGGTAAGCCCACTGACAACTTATAACTGCCCTGAATGTTTATGCATCTACCAACAGAAATAAAAAAAAATATATGAAGCAAAATTGTGGTGGTATTGGTGGTATTGTGTTCCCCCAAATATTGTGTACCTTAATAAACTTATCTGGGGTCAGAGAACAGAAAAGCCACTAGTTAGGCAGTGATAGCACATGCCTTTAATCCTAGCATTTCAGAGGCAGAAATCCATCTGGGATCTCCGTGAGTTCAAGGCCACATTGGAAACAGCCAAGCATGGTGACTCACACCTTTAATCCCAAAAAGCCTTTAATCCTAAGGAGTGATGGTAGAAAGCAGAAAGGTATATAAGGTGTGAGGACCAGAAACTAGAAGCATATGGCTGGTTAAGCACGTGGCTGGTTAAGCATTCAGGCTTTTAAGCAGCAGTTCAGCTGAGAGCCACTGGGATGAGGACACAGAAGCTTCCAGTCTGAGGAAATAAGACCAGCTGAGAAGTTGACCAGGTGAGGTTAGCTGTGGTTTGTTTTCTGATCTTCCGTTCACCCCAATACCTGGCTCCGGGTTTGATTTTATCAATAAGAACTTTTAAGATTTCTGCTACACAAAACTTGACATACATGAAATGAAAAACAAACTAGTCTGCATTCACCACTTGGGCCTTAACCACTTCACTCTCACTCATTTATACAATTTCTAGATTGAAATTCATTAGAGATAATAGAATAATTAAATACCATCAACCAATAGGGTCTAATTGACATGTAAAAAGTTTCACAGACACATGCATTTTTCAAGTTCTTTGGAATATTCACTAATATGGAACATATTCCAGGCTATTCATCAAATTGCAGGAAATTTAAAACAATTGAAATTATATAGATTGTGTTAACTGACCACAATGCTGTTGAAATAGAAATCAACAATAGAACAATGACAAGACAGTCTCCTAGCATTCAGAAATTAAAGAACACACTTGTAGTGCATGCATCAAAGAAAAGGTCTAAAAGGAAACATAAGGAAGGAAACAGCATTTTGAGATACATGTGATGCAGCTAAGGTATTGCTGACAGAGAAATTTACAGGACACTTAGTATTTACATGTATTTGGAGTAGCTCTAAAATTTCTATATTAGAAAGGAAGAAAGCGTCAACTCAATAATAAAGTTCTTTGTCTTAGAACCTAGAAAAGGCGGGATTGGGAATGTGGTTCTGGCTAGGTCACTAGTAAGTGTAAAGCCCTGGATGTGAGCCTCAGCACTTCAAAAACAATCAACCAATCAACTAACTAGCCAACCAACCAACTAACAGCCAGTCAATCAACCAACCAACTGGCCAACAAACCAACCAAACAATTAGCTGGCCAACCAACAAACTAATCTGCCAAAAACCAAACCAAACCAAACCAAACCAACAAACAAACAAAAACTAGCCTACCAACTGGCCAGCCTTCTTCTGAACTAATCAACAATCAGCTAACTAACTTGCCAATCAGCCAACCAATCAACCAACTAACTGCTCAGCCAACCAACCAGCCAACTAACTTACTGGTCAAACAACCAACTAACCAGTCAAACAACCAACAAACCTACCAACTTACTTACTAACAAACCAGCCAACTAAAAGGCCAACCATCAAACCAACCAATCACAAGGAAAAGAAAATAAAAACCAAAACCAGGTAGAAGTGAAGGAATAAAGATTCAAGAAGAAATTTATGAAATTAATAACAGAAAAATAGGAAATCAACAGAAGAAAACTTGGCCTTCAAAGAAAACCTGTAAGAATTAAGAACATCTTGGAAAGAGTGAGAAAGACAAAAAGAATAAAATAAAAGTCATGAACATCAGAAATACGTCATCATCACAGAATCTGCTGTCATTCAGTGGACAAGGGAAACTGAACAGCTTTCCATTCATAAAACTAACACAGAAGAAATGTCTCTAGATAATTAGAAACTAGAAAAGCTCATCCAGGACAGAAAAACAACAACCAGAATAGCCCCATAATCATCTAAGAAAATGTACCTGTAACTAAAAATTTCCCTAAAAAAAGACTTGGGACACACCCCTAACACCTCAGTGAGGTTGGCTCTCCTGTTTGAACCCTGTTTCCTGTCCTTCATGAAGTTTATTACAATTCATAATTGTACACTGGCATGATTAAATGATGTACTGACAAGAATTCATTGTGCATTACCAGCATAAAGTCTGATTCCTCATAGTAATTTCATTAATAGTAGTTAAATAAATGAACAATATCTTTAGCTGAGAGAAACCCATTTGAGAAAGGTTTCTTGTTCTTTTTTTAGACATTGTAAGTCAAGACAGAGTGATTAAGCCATTTGACTAAGATCATCTTGAGAAATAACTATAAGAGTCCAGGGTTATATTCCAAGTCTGTCCAATCCTAAACCTTTTTTCAAAGGCATATCATCTAACAATGGCAACCAAGTATTAATTAGTGCTTTTGTTGTTTTATCTTCACCATCAACTTGCCTGGACTGGAATCTCCTAGGAGACATTTCTTTGGATGTATCTGTGAAGGTGTTTCCAGAGAGGTTTGAGTGACAAGGAAGGATCTACCCAGAATGTGGATAGTATCAGCTGTAGGCTGGGCTCTTAGATGGAATAAATAGGGGAAAAGAAGGGTGTTATCAGAGTGCCCCCACTCATTTGTCATTGCTTTGTGACTCAGGATGCCATGTGACCTCTACCTCACACTCCTCCACTGTGCCTTCCTGAACTAAGGGCTGTATCCTTCTTAAATGGTTTCAGAAGAAAGTCCTTTTTCTTTTAAGTTACTTCTTTATGTATTTTATTCTAGCAACAAGAAGTTCCTAGGAATCTACAAGGATGATCCCAGATTAGACTACTAGCAATAGTGGGGAGGATTCCTGAACTGGCTTACCCCAGTAATCAGGTCGGTGAATACCCTAACTGTTATTATAGAGGTTTCATCCAGTAACTGATGGAAGTAGATGCAGAGATCCACAGCCAAGCACCAGGCCAAGATCAGGATCCATCCCTGGTGCATGAGCTGGCTTTTTGGAGCCAACTACCTATGGTGGGACACCTTGGACAGCCTTGATGCAGGGGGAAGGGCTTGGACCTGCCTCTACTGAATGGACCAGGCTCTGCTGAGCTTCCATGGGAGACCTTACCTTGTCAAAGGAAGGAATAGGAATTGTGTTGGCAGGCCAGGGGGGGTGGGTGGGAGGGAGGCTGGTAAGCAGGAGGAGGAAAGAGAGGGGGATCTGTGGTTGGCATGTAAAATAAATAAAAAAAACTTCTTAAAAACAAAAACAAACAAACAAAAAAACTGTCCGTCATACCAAAGGGGAGATCTCTGGCAGAAAAAAAATTGAAAGTTTGGACTATTCAGAGATAATTTAAAGGGCCATCAATAGGGTGCTTTGTTTATGAAATAGCATTCCCTCCATTAAAATTACTCCTTCAGAACTTAAATAATTCTGTCAATAATAATTCAAAGTAAATTTGGAAGTAAATCTAATTTCCTACTAGAACAAGCCATGGTCTATTTGATCTCAGACCTTAACCATTATACTCTTAATTATTAACATCCTCAAAGGTGCAGATATTTAATTACTTAGCAACTTGGTGCATATGGGCAGACGCTACAGGTCAACATAAGTGTTCAATAATACTGTGAACTAAGTTTTGTTTGTAATCAGGAAGAAAACAAAAGTATCTTAAAGTGAATGTTAGAGAAATTTTGAGTATTGAATTAACCCATTTGATTCAGAGTAATCTGATAATGAGAGAAATTTTAAAATGGCAAAGATGTTATGAAGGTAGAGGCTGGTGTTAGAGGTCACCTCAAGCCTGGGGAGATGGCTCCATAGATACAGTGCTTGCTGCACAAACACGAGGACCTTGGTTTGGATCCCCAGAACCTGCCTGCACAGCCAGATAGGGTAGCATGGATTTACTGCAATCCCAGTGCTCAAATAGTGTGATGGGAGGCTGAGACAGGGAAGCTAGAAAGAAGTTCATGAGCCAGTCAGCCTGGTATGTGCAGGAATAAACAAGAGATCCCGTCTCAGACAAGGCAGAAGGAGACTGACACTTGATGCTGTCCTCTGACTGCCACATGCATGCTGAGGTGTGATTAAAACGTTCCACATCAAGTATGACTTGAAAAAGTTTTACTAATCCCCTCTCTCGTAATTAGTATATCTTAGAGAGGACTGCTCTTTCCTCCACACTCCCCATAGGTTTTAGCTTCTTCTGATGGGCCATTCTCAAATGAGGAATACCCTAGCTTCATGGATGAGGCAGCCAGATTCACAGGAAATTGAAAATACAGTGGCTCCATCTAAGAGGCCCCAAGAATACAAAGTAGGACACTTCAACCATAGTGGCTCAAGGCCAGGGGAGTATCCAACAAGAACTGTCTCTGAGCCAAAGTAAGGCAGAATTAGAAAGGTCTGCTTGCTTTATCATGTTTTTGTTCCTCAAGGACAAGGAGGTTTGGCAGGCTATATTTTACGAGAAGGCCCCATATATGTCATTTGCCTCCTTCCAAGCTTTGGAAGGGGCTTTCCCTGCCACCTCTTCATGAGCAGGATGCTGGGCTGACTGCTCTCAAGGTAGCAATGTTGAGAGCCTCTGTGAGTGGAGTTCAAGTAGACCAGTGCACAGGACCTAAGTCCAGACTGAGGTGCCCTGTTACATCTAGAGACAGTACTTCACAGTGTTTCCCAGCTCTCTAGATCTGACATTTAGTCCACCCCCTCTTCCATTATGTTCTCTGAACCTTGGGTTGTGGATGTGGGTGGAGGGTTGTTATATATGTCCTATTAGGACTGAGCTCTCATAGTCCCTTATTCTTAGCACTTAGACAAGTCATAACACGTCTCTGTATATCTGCAAAAAGAAACTTCTCTGATCAAGGCTGAAAGCAGCACATATTTCTGGAATGAGTTGCTGACACAGCTGTGCTGAGTTAAAAGGTAGTGTTCTCAGATCCTTCCCTCTCTAGCAAGTTCAACATGGAGCTGTGTGGAAGGGAGAATGGGAACCTTGATAACGGCACCTTATGGGTTTTTGGTTTTGGAGAGGGAGG
Organism: Peromyscus leucopus; assembly: GCF_004664715.2. Classification (NCBI taxonomy): domain Eukaryota; kingdom Metazoa; phylum Chordata; class Mammalia; order Rodentia; family Cricetidae; genus Peromyscus; species Peromyscus leucopus. Next base: position 52,600,890 of record NC_051067.1, read on the forward strand.
TTGTAACCTGTGCATTCCAGCTTGGCCTCTTTTTGGTCCTTTATGTCTGGGCTTCCCTTGCAGCTTCAACTGCTCTCCCCCGAGTAGCTCCTTACCTTTAAAAAATTTATTTTAAAGAAGCACTTTACTGATTTTTAGTGATCATGTTTATTTCTCATGCATCAAAACCAGTAAAGCCTGTCATTTAAAAGGTAATTATGTCTAGCTTCCCATTGGGAGCTACTTGTAAACCATAACACAACAATAATGCGTGACAGTACTGGGGCTGGAATCCTTTACTTTTCCTATAATACTATTCCTATAGTAGCATGGATATTACAAACACCATTACAAAAACCTAATAAAAGCATCATGAACATATAATTCTTGTTTTATAAAATTTTCTACCTTGCAAAGCTTTTAGGAAGCAGAACATTAAAATATGTTAATGCACAAGATAGATCTAAATTTCCCTTGGGGAGAAGTGACTTTAACTGCCATTTCAGATTTTACATTTTTGCTCTAAACCAGTGATTTCATTTAAATAAAAAGATCTTATTTTCTATGATGAAAATTCAGCTGCTTCGTGTAACCCTGAAGCGTCTTGATTTATTATTGACTGTATCTCTTTCAAGGAGGATATTTTTCTCAAAGACATGCAAGAATCCTTATATTTCTTACTCTTTGGCATTTTCTATTAATCTCACCATATCTGTGTTCATGCTAGTTGGATAAAAAATTAGAAAATTGTAGTGGTTACATATTTGGATAAATACAATTGTAGGAATCAATGTATTCTGCTCACCTGAATGAGCCTGTCTACTGTTTGCCATCAGCTGTGTTAATGGATGCTTTGAAGCTTAAGAAGCATCTTTAATGGGCAAAATGAAGGATATTGTAACAGTTATTTTTCATTTGCCTCTAAAATATGTAGTTTGTCAATATGCATTTTAATAATTGTCTTAGTAAAGTATGTAAGAAAAATATTTCATTTATATTTGTTCCAAAGAAATAGCTTATGTTCATTCATATAGGCACATATACATATAACTAAATTTTTACATGTATATACACTTGAGGATATGTATATATATGTACACACACACACACACACACACACACACAAACATACTGTTGTGTGATTTTTTTCCTGGGGCTATATGAATATATGAACAAATGTCTGTTTACTGAGGAAGGGTGTCAATGACAGATCAAAGAAATGATTTCACCCAAGTCTACATTGGTGAATCAGTGAGTTCATTTGGATTACTGTTGAGAGCAGGGAGGAGGGGTTCCTTACAGGAGCATGGCTGACTCAAAGGTATCTAGCTGCTTCAGAGAAAAGTTCACAGCAACATGAGAGATGACACATGAAAGCTGCATTCTTAGAGCTTCCCGCAAAGCTTGAAGCCCCATCATAGAATTGGGTCCCCACAAATATTTGATTATTACTTTTATAATTCTGGGGAGGAGCCTCAGGAATCTGGAAGATTTCTAAACTTCCTGAACTTACTAAGTTTCAGGACCTTCCTGAGTCTTATGATCTTCCTTTTTCCCTTTAGGAGGAAATGTTTCAGCTCAAAAGAAATAGCAATATAACACATAGCAAAGTGTAGCTTTCGTTTATATATAGTTTTAATTTACATATTCAATTATAGTTCTTGTATACTTATATATATCTATAAAATTTACCTATATTTATAATATGTATTCATAGAATTGCAGTTGTAGCTCACACATGTTGTATAAAACTACTTTAGAAACTATTCCTGTCTGGACATTCATGTACAGACACACAGCCAATGGTTTATAAATAACGTAATAGAGAATTTTATTTGAAAAATTGTATACCAGCTGACCTAAAAGACACAGATAAATGTTTCATGCCTTTAAGAAAGTTGAACTGAGAGAAATGAATTATCCAAGCTAATTGGAAAATGACTAATAGCAAGAGCTGTGTGCAGAAGGGAGGGGTTCAAGTGTATCTGAATATTAGGAGAAGCCCCACAGTAAAGAAGCCCTTTGAGAAGTTTTGAGGGAAGGAACAGTATTTACACAGGGATTGTGGGTTTCCAGTGAAAATCATAATTTTAAAATGGAAGATTAACAATAGTAAAGACTTTTGGGTAAAATTTGACATGTAACATGTAGGAATTAGTAAACAAACAAACAAAAGTTTAAAGTGTGTCAAAGAAAAGATGTGTATCATAATTTTAATTAATAAGCTGAAATCATCCTATTTAGTTACAAATAAATTTTCTGTCTTACGTATATTTTTGATCTGAGATGTAATTTCTTAGCCATTTATATTTCTGTATCATTCATGCACTCCTGACTCATGAGAACTGAGATTTCCACAGGTCCTCCTTTCTCTTCTTGTCCCTTCCTCACCTCTCCTTCCTCACTTCTTCCTCTTTGAATGGGGCAGAGTGGTATGGTGCCAGTGTGGCCAACCAGAGTCCCAGTAGAATAAAAGTTCTGGACTATTGGTATATACCAATTTGTATATACCAATTTGTATTTTCAGTGGGATGAGGCAGCCACATTGCATGCTTACCCATGAATTTACTTATACTGTTTATGAACTGGGCACAACTAGGTTTACAGAGACAGACTAAAATTCAAGCTGAATTTGGACATGTGTTGGTGAAATGATCCTGGTTAGTCATTCATTGTAAACCTCACTGTATTAATCACAGCTAATATTCTATATCTTACATTTTTTCCCCAATGTTTGCTTGACATTCATTACTATTTTCATATGGGGTTTAGTTTTTTTCTTTGGGGAGGGGAGTACCATATTTAAAATGTATAAACCCTGGCTACAGATTGCTTGCTAAAGCCACAACTCACAAAGACTTTACCAAATTGTGGATCAGTTTCAGTGCCTTGATGATGAATGATATCAGCTATCTATTTTCTTTTCTTTTCTTTTTCTCCTTTGCTTTGCTTTGTTTTGTTTTTTCAAGACAGGGTTTCTCCATGTAGCTTTGGAGTCTGTCCTGGAACTATCTCTGTAGACCAGATTGGCCTCGAGCTCACAGAGATCAGCCTGCCTCTGCCTCCTTAGTACTGGGATTCTTTAATCCCATGTGCCACCACCACCTGGGCTTATTTTATTTTCAAACTGAGTTCCTGGTTTCTCGCTCTTTGTAGCCCATTTTAGATGTGGTTCTTTGTTGGTTTATTACAGTGTTTAAGGTAGATATGTAAATATTTATTTAACTGTAAATATTTCTCTATGACTTTTTTTATTGTTGGATACAAATTGGTTGAAGACAAGAAAATCAAGCTGTTTAAAATGGAGAGATTAGGTCCTTGGGGACCTATGAACTACAAGGATTGAAGTGAATTTTTCAATATTTCTCATGCTTTAAATGAGACATTAAAAGACCTGATAAAACTGATGCACACATCTCACACCAGGGTTTGCCAGGCCTAGAGGGGGAAAAGCCTTCAAACTGCAGGAGTCTTGTGATTACACTTTCTTTACAGGTTCAATGGCAAGCCAGCTTTCAGCTCACTTGGTGGTGTCAGCTGAATCACTTTCCTAAGTACAACTGTCAGGTAGACCAGATGTCAGCTTTTGCATCTGTGTAGTAGATGCTTAGTTTCATTTGTTATTGGGAGATTAGTGATTCCTGTCCCTAGTTCCATTTTATTACTCAGCTTAAAAAGTATATGATACATTGTTTTCAAGGGAGACAGAAGAGAAAAAGAAAAAGCCCAGCAAATTGTTTTTCCCCAATAAGCTAAGTAGTCTGGAAAAAAATTGTTTCTGGGAAGGCAATATTTCTGTCTGCTTTTTCAATTTTTCCTTCACTTGCATTGCTTTTGACATATTCTTTCTAACATCAAAATGAAAGAAGTATTTGTGTGGCCAATCTTTCACAATGAAGAGGCAACTTTTCAGAGAAAAGTTAATGCATAAACTCAATGTTTTCATATGGTTCTTATTTTTGGAGGACTTTTTAAAATTAAAAACATAGTAATAGCTGGCATCATTATCCTAACTCCTTTACACACATTATATAAATGAACCCTATATTTAACCTGTCCCACATAGTGGCTATTATTTTTTACTCATACAAGATCACTCAGGAAGGGATCATTTTTGCTTATTTTCATAATATATTATTATATTGTTTTTATTCTGTGACAATCTATCAACTTTGTAATAAGTATTCATAAGTAAATAGAATAAATGTTCAACATACCAATATTAATCAATATTGAAATAACTTTCAGGTTGAAGCTACAGAGTGAAATGACATTTATGAAGTCAATGGATTTTAACTGTATAAGATTTGGATTATTCTAATTTTTCTGGAGTAGCTTATTGTTACTCTGATTCACCCCCCCCACACCTCTTTCAGTTTTCTCAGAGAGATCACAGCAGTGTTAAGGTTTCTCTCCTGGGTAAGTATCATTTCCTGGCATTTTGTCAAATTCCATTCAAGTTACATCTTGTCTGTGACCCCACTCCTAAACATCACTCTGGGGACTCACTTGTTGGTGTCAGTTATTCTAAACTTCAGTATGCATTAATGTGTCCTATTTTAGATATTAAACCTACACTACAGTCCTGGGTGAGGGAACTATGCAGTTCCTCACATTGAACCAGTAAACAGGTAATCAAATGTGTTCCTATGACAGTTTCTCTGTTGGTTTGAATAATGGTGGCTGCTCCAAGTTCTCCCACAGCCCACTGACAATAAACATTTTATAACACACAAAGACCAGACCAGTAGCTGTCCACTTCAAAACAAGGCACACACTACTTATGAAATTAAACATTGATAAGAAGTCTGTCAGATAATATATTTCACACACTAAAATTACAGAACAGAGAAAAATTTAAATGGATTTTTTTGTTTCTTGCAAAATTTGGAAGGACTACAAAGGAAATTCTGACCTAGGAAAGAATAGAAAGAGCATGAAATGGGCAAAGGGTGTAGCTGTGTCAACCAGTGTCCAACAACAAAACAACAAACCAAAACAAAAGAAAATGTGATAGGTCAGTCTGAAAAGTTAGACAACCAACTAATATGGATGACAGCAGTGAATTATGTTTTCCTGGAGACTTATATATAAAAGAGGAAATGAAATATTTCTTTAGTAATATGGAGGCATAGAGAAATATACCATGATGGCAGGAAGATATAAGCACTATTACCTAGCTGTCCATCCATTCAGTACTTGTATGTACTCATGAATACATCACATAATACAAGAATATAAGAAATATTAAATAGGTTCATTCTATTAAATATCTTATTCTTTGGTTGAGGAAATTAAAAGTTACCAATAGCATAAGAGAGCCTTCAGTGGTATTTATGTAGTCTGTGGGGTTCTAAGAAAAGTAAGGATGAACAGTGACTGACTGATTCAGTGGAAAGGCTTATGCACCAATAATCTGATTAGTTTGCTGAAGGAAAGTTTATTAAGAGTGAGATAAAAGGTTTACTTCATAGAAAGGAGAATTAAGAGGTGCAATTGAGAAAACTCTAGAATGGATCATTCAGTATTTTAAATGAAAGATAAAATGAAAAAAAAATTTGTTGGTTCTTTTTTTTTTTTTTTCTGAGGGGGGAACATTGTAGTCCAAAATGGAAACTTGCTCTTCACATAAATCTTACTCTCTGTCTAGTAAGGTTTTGTCTTGTCACAGGTTTATCCACCATTTTCTCCAAGAGTGGTCAAAACCTGACCACATACTGATCCTTGGAATTCAATACAGTAGAAGAGTGACTTGAATGGCTGATGATAGTCAGGTAAAGATCACTAAAGTAATGTGTGTGTTTTCATAGAACAGGACAGAAAGTTTAAAACCACGACTCTCTGTGTCTCTAATGTTCTACTTTTAGGCTATAATTACCTTGGAAAGTTCCTTTAAGTCTTAGTGACTCCATTTCTGAAATGGAAATATTGTTGTTATTATTATTACTACTACCTCAGATGATTATAATGAGGACAGGCAAAAGTTTGTCAACTATCTAAAGAGTACCCAAATATAATGACAGTAGTTAAAAAAAAGGTTCATCTTTATTGAGCACTCACAATGCAGCAGCTGCTTTTCTAAGGATCCTACATACACAAATTGGTTTAATTCTTTTTTTAAAAACTTACTTTATTTTAAAAAATCATGCATATATGTGTGTAACTATAAGTAGACACACAAACATGTGAGTGTAGGTGATTGTAGAGTCCAGAAGATTGCATAGGATTCTCTGGAGCTGGAATTATACGCTGTTGTGAGCTTTTTGGCATGGGTGCTGGAAACGTAACTTGGATCCTCTCCAAGAGCACCACATGCTCTTAAGATGAGCCTTTTCTCTTGTCTAGTTGAATTTTTATAAATGTATGACATTACTGTTTGTTCTATTTTACAAGTGAGCAGAAGGGGATTTTTGTATGGTTATATAGCCATTAATGAGACACTGGTCCTAGAAGACCTGTAGGCAAGTGATGTTACAGTGACAGCAGCATTGGGCTGCCTGGATTCAGATGCCATCTTCTCTCAACTAAGAGCCATGCTTTTTAGGAAAATTTATTGGAACTTCCTACGTCTGTGTTCATACTTTTGTGTGTGTGTGTGTGTGTGAAAAAGATAGTGAGTGTAATCTACAATGTTCTTGTGGGAATGAAAATTTTAGTATGTGTGAACTTATTTACCATAATGTTTCATTCATTGTGGAATTTGGAAAACGTTGTTTTTCTATGTATTTACCCCAAGGTTCTTCTTTTCCCGCCTTTTTAAGTTCTTGACTTATAGCCAGAGAGAAATGACTGTCTTAGAAGGTTTCAACCTATGTGATTTTCAAATGTTCTGTTTCATTTTTCTTAATTTAATTACAGAACTTGGTTTATTAAAGTTCATGACTTCATTAGGGAAATATTTGAAAATTCATTGTTTAATCACTTAATTGTAAAACATGAATAAAACTTCTTAGTTAATTACAGTCAGTGGCTAAGAGTTTAATTATAATTTTATATGCCAGATTTACCCAAAGTCTTTTAGTGAGAGATTCAATTAGGGACTTTTGGATAAGCAGGTCAGTAAGATGCTACTTTGGGCAATGCATGAAAGAAATTAGACAGTATTGAAGGAACTGCTTCACAACAGTTTGAAAATAGAGTGCTCATGGCTCTGCAAATATTTGAGATTATTTTTGGGGAAATAATTTAGCTTCTTTGGGTTTTAGGTATTTTTGATCTCTAAAATGGGATTTTAATAACCATTTTCAAAAGATGAGAGGATCAAATAAACTTGGCCCTCAGTTATGAGAGGGAAAAATGGCTGCCATTATAATTCTAATAGGGATAAACAAAAATCAAATAAGAATATGGAGGTCCAGCTACATAGCCACTTAATTTTTAATGGAGGGATAATTATATGTGAGATCATTTACTACAGTTTTTGATTCATGGTGGGTTTGTTAACTTGTTTTCTTATGTACTTGTCCAATATTTTTTGTATTCATTCATATGCTTGAAAGTACTGGCTCATGCTTATCAAGGTAGTACATTATAATTTTGAGGGAAATATTGATTGTTAATTAAATTATGAGAAAAACCAATTATCAATATGGAAAAATGAAATTGGATGTTGTGAGATATTTGATCACACTGTGAAACCTGAGAGTGTGTTAATAAAATCAACCTTCGATCAGGAGGCAGAGTCAGAAACCAGTTGGCAAGAATTAGCCATAGAGAGTACAGAGAAGCCAGGAAGATGGATAAAGAGACACACAGGAAGGAATAGGGAGGCACTTGGAATTTCTTGGTCTTTTTGGTTTGGGACAGCTAGAGAGATGCTCTCTTGCTGGGTCTCTGGCAAAAAAAGGAAGGTCAGCTGGTTGCTTTTCAGCCTCTCTGAGCTAACAGGTTTTCATCCCAACATCTGACTTCTGAGTCTTTACTGGTAAATAGAACAATAGAGACTTAATTGAAAACTATGTTTGGTAGCAGTGGCAGAGCTGGGCCTGGAGAGACTGGAAGTCCCACCAGGCCACTGCCCAAGTGTTGAGACACTGACTGAAGGTCCACGGGTGTGTGTAGGGGGTACAGATGGTATTTAAAATATCAGTAGATTCAGGTGCAGTTGCTAAGCCTATGGAAAAACAACAATTGGATTCTTATTTTCCAGAAAACAGAAAAAAACAATTGCAGGTGTTGATTGGCTCAGGTTTCAATCTTCAAATATTCTATTTTATTCTTAATTTAATTGTGATTTGAGGAAAAGAAGATCATTGCAAATATAAAACTAAACTTGATGTATTTTTTTAAAGTGTCAAGGTGGAATAACAGTCATATTCTCCACAGATGTAGGAAACACACATGTGAATTGTGTTCAGAAGCTTGTATGAAAATGTCTATGAGGAGGTTCATGGAGGATCAGACTTGTGTGATCTTTCTACTTTCATAAAGTGAAGGCAACTGTAACATAAGAAATGGAGGTGTTCATTTCCCAGAGTTTTGGAGTTCGGAGGAGAATGCTTTGTTAAGTAGTTGGTGAAAAGAAAGACTCTTCAGTCTCCTAGTTATGAAGCTTCTAGTTTGTCTGAAAGCAGAAGGAACAAAGACACATGGAAGATATTGAAATTTATGCTCCATATCTGCACAGGAAGTACTGTGAGGATATACAACTTGACAAAATTTAGCCATCTCTCTGAATTTCATATGAATCAGGAAATGACTTAAGGGAATGAAGAATAGATCAACATGATTCCCTTTCTATGCCCAAGTCAGGCATGATGTTTCCACAAGCCACTGGAATACATATAATGTACCTGCCTTGCATAGTCAAGACTTGTAGCTTCAATATGCAGGGAGTGAAGATATTACATTAATCTAAGAGGCTACGTGAGAACTGCTTGTCCATGCTCCCTACTGATACACAGCTGGTTTGTGAAAACTTTTCTTAGGAAACACCCAAGAGGGACAAGTGAAATGGAAGGTGATACACTGAGGCAAAAGCTTAGAAGATGGCGTAAACATGGCAGGTGTGAAACGAATTTGTGCAAAACAGGCAGAAACAAGTAGGAGCTAAGGTTATGAGTGATTCTAATATCATGTTGTATAATCTTAATTTAAAATACATTTCTACACTAAAAGAGAGAAAAATGCTAGAAAAAGAATGAACAGGTAAACAGATTGGTAATATAAAGTAAATGGATGAAAATGCATTATAATATTGAGGGAAAATATCAACTATTAATTAAATTCTGCTAGAATAATTTTCAATATGGAACAATGAAATTGGACTTCATCATAATTATCAATATGGCAAAATGAAATTGTGTGTCCAGGTGGGTAGAACACACCCACACACATTTGAAATGAAAACTATATGGAATTTAGTAGACTCTATGATGTTTAAGAGAGAATCAAAATAGAAAAAACAAAAACAAAAATGTAATAATCTGACTTCACTAAAAGTATAGACATCTCTCCTAAAGAAACTATGTCTATGAAGAATGTACCTCAATATAGTCAAAGTTACATATGAGAAATCTATAGCTAACATTATACCAAGTGAGGAGAAACTAAAAAGTATCTCTTCTAAATTCTGCAATGAAACAGGGTACCTGCTCTCTTAATTCTTATTAAATATAATGCTTGAAATGAACAGGAAAAGAAGAAGACAAATTACCTCCATTTGCAGATGATATGATTTTCTATGTAAGGGACTAAACACCTTACCAGATAACTCTTAGATCTGATTCTTTGAGCAAAGCAGCAGGATACAAAGTCAATATATAAAACTCATTAGCTTTTCTGTATACCAATAATAAACTTGCTAGGAAATAAGTTAAGAAAAATATTTCATTTGCAATAGCTTAGAAAACAACAAAACAGTTAGATAGAAACCTGAGATGAAAGATCTAGGCAACAAAAAATTTAAGTCTTAAAAGAAAGAAATTGCAGACTAGAAAATGGAAAGATCTCCTAAGCTCATGGATTGGCAAAATTAATATCATGAACATGGCTATATTACTATAAAGAGTTATAGATTTAGCAGAATCCCACTGAAATTCCAATGACATTCATCATAGAACTAGAAAAGCTAATCTTAAAATTCATTTGGGGAAACACAAAAATCTGTGATGAGTCAAAGCATATAAGCAGAAAAATTAAAGATGGGGGTATATCAATACCTGACCTCAAATTATACTAAAAACCATAGTGACAAGAACAGTATGGTACTCACACTGAAGTGCACACATCAAAGAACAGACTAGAGAAGAGGACCCAGAAATAAATTCACATAGCTAGTATCCTAATTTGTGACCAAGTTATTGAGACTGACATTGGAAAAAAGACAACCTTTTAACCAGTGGTGCTAGAACAATGGATATCCATATTTAGAAAAATGAAATTAGATCCATGTCTTTCACTCAGAATAAAAGTCAACTCAAAATAGATGAAAAACTTTAAGTCATGTAACACTGAAACTGCTGGAGAAAACACAGGAGAAATGCTTCAAGACATAGGTTTGGAGAAAAACTTTCAGAAAAGGACTCTTGAATAGCACAGGGAATATCCTTAAGAACTGAGAGATTGGATTACATGATATTAAATGGTTCCTGTGTGGTAAAAGAAGCAATCATCTGAGTGAAGAAGTAGCTTAGAGAAAATTGTTTGCAACTACACATCAGATGGGGGTGGTGGTATAAATATATAGAATACATAAAGAACTGTAAAATGTGAACATCAGTCCTGAGTAGGTTGGATATATGCAGATGTTACTGGCTTTGAATAAAATGTACATGTTTGAATATGTGTAACCAATGATTACCCCTTTAAATGGCAGAGCTTAGGAGATCTAAAAAAAGAAGACCATATGAAATGAAGTATACTCCAGAGATCTGAGAAAGATTGGATGGAAGAATAAAAACTCTACAGGAATATGTCTGCTCTATGGGAAGCTCCAGGAGTATGGAGACTGAGTGATGAGGCTGTAGCAGAGGATACAGCAGGTGAAGCATCTTTATGTGACTGGAAGGTCAATTATACCAAAATATTTGGAAATAATATCCAAAGCTTTTTGCCTACCACAGAATTTCAAAACTTACTTTAATAAGAAATTTAATTTGGATATAACATGAGATAACTCATATGGATCTTTAGGAGTTAACACCTGTGTTGCTGTGAGCAAAATATTTGATAGAATCAACTAGAGGGAGGAAAGGCTTATTTTGGATCATATTCCAGAGAAATTTCTGTACATTCTGGTGGAGAAGCAGGAGAGCAAGAGAGTCTCACAGCAACCTGAGTTATAGCAATGGTTGCTCCCATGGCACAGGCCAGGAAGTAGAGGAAGCAGATCATAACCAGGGGCAAACCTTCAAAGACCCAGCACTAGTGACCTACTTTCATCATGAAGGCTCCACATCTAGAAGACTCCAAGCCCTTCAAAATAATGTGTTGTTGTGGGAATTGAGCACTTGGGAGGAGGTGGTGGAGCAGTGGGGAGACATTTCACATTCAAACTGTAACAATGAGATGTCAAACTTCCTATTTGCCACTGGTTGGTTTGGGCCTCCCTCTGGACAAAGAAGAGTTTGTGTTCACTACCTTGTGTTCTTCAGAGTCTTCTGGTGGGCACTATCAATGATCTGTGGGCCTAAAGTAGTATGTGGGCATGATGTCTCAGAGCATCTGAGCTCCCAGGAGCGCCTGTCCTACAGAGAAAAATGGAACAGCTGTCACATGCTGCATCTACACAGTAGATCATATCTTCTTGGAATGTGGCTCTACATATCAATCTGACTTAATCCTAAAAGATTGCCTTCAAACTGAAAATCAGAAAGATAGGCTAATTTTATGTACCAGGCTTCAGGCATCTGAGCGCCCAGTTACCAACCCTAGGTGATTTATTATTATTATTATTATTATTATTATTATTATTATTATTATTATTTTTCATGAAGATGGAAGCCTGATAGTAGACACTTCAGCTTACTATTGGACTTTTAAACTCCATTTTCCTACTAAGAAGTGCACACATCATTCTTGGAGCTTTGAAAATCAAGACAAACTAATTGAATCTGCCAAATGACCTAAAATATGACAAGACACAATGCAGAATCTGTTTGTTCTTATTAGTGAGACTGCCTATCCAGGTGAACTTTATGCCACACTGGGCCCAGCATGCACCAATATTAGCCTCATGGGGAAGTTTCATGCTTCATTTAAAAAGCAAAAGGAGACCAGACAGAAAAACAATACAAAAACAAACAGGAAAAGGAAGGTGGTGTGCCCATTTCACAAATAAATTGCATGAGATGTCTTAGTTCACTTATCTGGGCTCAGGGGAAGAAGAGGTAAATCACTCATAAAGAATATTTGCAGAGTACTAAGAGAAAGATGGACTCATAATCCATGGAAATAGAGTCTAGGAGATTGATGTGGAGAATTTTCCAGCTCTCCAACTTTCAACCACTTAGAAGTTCCTCTTTCATCTTAGCAACAGCCTGAGCCTTCTTTAGCCATGATCCTTTGCAGGTATCTCAGGCAGCTTCCAGATTCTGCTCCATAAGTGAAAATGTCCTATATCTGTGTCCCATTGTATATACAAAGTCTAGTCTCTCACATACACTGAAAAAGTAGTCCCTGTGAGAAACAGGCTTCAGATCCAAAGTAGGGCATGTGTGAATCTGTACATTGGGGTTTGAGGGTACACTGTTTTGACTATTTATAACCTTGAGTCCTTCTTTATTTCACCTGAAGCGGTCTCTTTTTCTAGTTGCACAATACACACATTCTTCAGCATTGGTCACTTTCCATTTCAATACTATGACTCACTCATTGTTTCTTCTTTTCCATTGCCCCTTCATTTCTGATTTTTTATTCTTGTAGCGTAGGTCCCATTCAGACACCAACAATCTGTCCTTTATCAATCTCTATGATTCAGCTTCCCTCCTTTACTGTGTTCATGCAGGCCCAATTTGTTCTTAATGTGAAAAATTCCTTAAAATGTCAGCCACTGAGAGCAACAATTAATAAATGGGAACTCCTGAAAATGAGAAGCTTCTGCTAAGTCTAAGGACTCGGTAAATAAGACAAAATGGCAGCCTACAGAATGGGAAAAGATCTTCACCGACCCTGCATCTGACAGAGGGCTGATCTCCAGAATATTTAAAAGAACTCAAGAAACTAGACATCGAAATATCAAATGATCTGATTAAAAATGGGGTACAGATCTAAACAGAGAGTTCTCAACAGAAGAATCTCAAATGGCTGAAAGACAAAGGATTGCTCAACATCCTTAGCCATCAGGGAAATGCAAATCAAAACAACTCTGAGATACCACCTTGCACCTGTCAGAATGGTTAAGATCAAAAACACTGATGACAGCCTATGCTGGAGAGGATGTGGAACACTCCTCCATTGCTGGTGGGAGTGCAAACTTGTAAAACCACTTTGGAAATCAGTTTGGAGGTTTCTCAGAAAACTGGGAATCAATCTACCTCATGATCCAGCAACACCACGCTTGGTGGGCATATACCCAAAGGACGCACATTCATACCACAAAGATATTTGCTCAACTATGTTCATAGCAGCATTATTTGTAATAGCCAGAACCCAGAGACAGCCTAGTTGCCTCTTAACTGAAGAATGGATAAAGAAAATGTGGCACATATACACAATGGAGTATTACTCAGTTGTAAAAAACAATGGCATCATAATATTTGCAGGCAAATGGATGGAACTAGAAAAAACCATCCTGAGTGAGGTAACCCAGACCCAAATAGACAAACACGGTATGTATTCACTCATAAGTGGATAATAGATGTAAAGCAAAGGATAATCAGACTTCAACCCACAGCTCCAGAGATGCTAAGTAATGAAGAGGACCCTAAGAGAGACAAGCATGGATCCCCTTAGGAAGAGGAAATAGATAGAGATCTCCTGAGTAAATTGGGAGCATGGTGTGGAGGAGGGGCAGAGGTAGGGGGAGGTGGCAAAAGAACATGAGGGAACAGGATGGTCAAGTTGGGGGAGGGACAGAGAGGGAGAGCAAGAAAGGTGATATCTTGATAGAGGGATACATTATGGGGTATGGGAGAAAGTTGGTGCTAGGGAAATTCCCAGGAATCTACAAGGATGACCCCATCTAAGATTCTGAACAATAGTTGAGAAGGTCCTTGAATTGGCCTTCCCCTATAATCAGATCGATGAGTATACTAATTGCCATCATAAAACCTTCATTCAGTAACTGATGGAAGCAGACGCAGAGATCCACAGCCAAGCATCAGGCTGAGCTCCAGGAGTCCAGTGGAATAGAGAGAAGAGGGATTCTATGAGCAAGGGGCATCAAAATCATGATGGGGAAACATACAGAGACAGCTGACCCAAGCTAGTTGGAGCTCACTGACTCTGGACTCTGGGGAGCTTGCATGGGACCAAACTAGGCCCTCTGAATGTGGATGACAGTTGTGTGGCTTGGGCACTATGTAGGGCCACTGACTGTGGGACCAGGATTTATCCCTTGTACATGAGTTGGCTTTTTGGAGCCCATTCTCTATGGAGGGATACCTTGCTCAGCCTTGATACAGGGGTGGGAGTGGGATGGGGGTGGGGCTTGGTCTTGACACAACTGATATGCCAGACTTTGTTGACTCCCCATGGGAGGCCTTACCCTCTTTGAGGAGTGGATGAGGGGGTGGGGTAGAGGGAAGATGGAAGGTGAGAGGGAGGAGGGAAAGGAGGGGGAACTGTGAATGTAAAATGGAAAAAAAAAAAAAAAACCTTAGAAAAAAGTCTCATACCCGTTGCTCCTTCCTGTTTGTCCCTTTCTTCCCCAGACTTCTCCTATGACCTCTATTGGAACTGGCTGAATTTTTCTGGTCCCATACACTAGCAGATCAAGGAGCTTCTCATGCAAAGGATTCTTACAAAAGAAATCAGAGCCCCATACAAAGAGAAATCCCATGGGAAAAGCCTAACAGTGCCCACATAAAACTTTATGTAACTCCCAGGGGGTGATGGCCTTATTATTAGGAACTAGAGGTTTTATATTATGTGAAAGGAGGAGACTTCTTAGTGAGCTAGCCTTCAGTTTTGTGCAAAGTCATTCCCACAAGATTGAAATATAGTATCTCCAGGTCCAATTTAATCTCTATTAGGCACTCAATGGCTAAATTAAGAACTTTATGGATACCTAATTTAGATAAACCTTTAACTATTAACCTCCAATAATGTCATCATTTCAGTGAGTAGAAAAGAAAACATCTGGGTGAGTTCAATTAGCCAAGGGCGTGGATGTGGAGGTGGCTGCAGAGCCTGTGCATTCTAATTGCGTCTCATTGACCTTGCTGGGAGATTTCATCCATGCAAGAGGCTCCCCGTTGTCATGGCACCCCAAAGTGGACAGACTCTGCCTTTGTGTACAGAGCTTTTCTGGGGGCTTTCCATGTTGTCTGATATGCAGGTGAAGGGGGGCCCATCTCAGTTGTGACAAAGGAATTCTTTATGCATGGTGTTAATTCTGAGTAAGAGACTTATTAATTTTCCTGCTCTTTAGGATTTAGAATAAACCATTTTTTTGTCCATTATTCTTTATGTGAAAGACTTCAATCTTTTTCTAAAAAGATAATTGTTTGAGTGTTTGCCTACTTTCCGTTCAGTGGCCTCAGTGACCTTGCTCTCTTCAGCAGCTGTGGCTGCGTTTTTGTGTTCTAGGAGGCTTGGACGTTGCATAAATACCTGTGGGACAGGAGAGTGTCCATTCTTTCTCCTCACTTTTCCTACATTTGGGGGCTATTCAGCATCAATGGCCTCATTTTGACCTCACAGTGTAGCACATTCCTATCAGTCTCTTTAACTTATAACTCATTATATCAACAGCTACCTTTTGACAGTTTTTTCACTGAGTATGTCTGGTTCTTACCATGTGGCTATGATAAAAAAAAAAAAAAAGCCAAAGAAATAGGAATTGGCTATTTTACATTATTTTCTCTAGAAGAAAATTCCAAGATGGGAAACTGGATGTATGGAGCTCTGTCTGGAGATGGTGATGGGAGACATTGGTGGGAGAAAATTCCAAGATGGCGATCTGGATGTAGGAAGCTCTATTCTGGAGGTGGTGATGAGAGACACTGGTGAGAATAGAGAAAGGTATTGAAGAAGAGACAGATGCTCATTCAGAAATCTGGTTCCTGGGGCTTTGGAGAACTATATATAATTTGCCCTAGAGTTGTTCTAACCCAGAAGCCAGGAATTTGAGTGGTTATCTACCTCTCATTCTTCATTAGTTGAAGATAGCTGCCAGAGGTGGGAGATTTCAACCCCTGACACCTTTAGCTTGCTATTCAATCATGTCCAAATTCGTTCACTAAAAGTGTTTGTAGATGGAGGCTTCTGGGTGCAGGGATTTGGTAAGTGTTGAAGAAGTTGATAGTGTTTTCTACCTGCTGTCATGAGCCTGCTTACAGGAACTCTCAAAATATATTTATGCAGGGATGGAGAGATGGCTCAGCAGGTAGGAGCACATACTATTTAAGCAGAGGACCCTGGTTTGGTTCCTAGCATCCACACCAGACAGCTTATAACTGATTGTAACCCCAGTTCGAGAGAACCCAACACCCTATGGCCTCCATAGGTACTTATATACATGTAGCATGAATAAACTCACATAGGCACACACACACACACACACACACACACACACACATAAATAAAAAAATAAATCTTTGTGCTTAAATAAAGTTTGAAAAATGGTATCTTTGTGTCTTGGGGCACGTCAATATTTTATTAATAAAGGTTGTTTCCCTATCCTGGGTCAGGGAAAAGTAAAAGAAGCCTAATATGTTCATCTATGAATGAGTATTTTCTAGAAATAGTTCATAATAGATCAATTATTTGTGTTTCAGATGATATTTAGTAGTATTGTCTAAAATGCTTTATGAAATAATAAGTTAGTGATGTAAATGTTTCTCTTGATATGAAAGAAAGTGAACTGTATATTAGTGGGGATCCATGAATGGGATGCATCCCAAGGAAAGGGGAAAACTTCAGCACTGAGCTTTACATTCGAAACAGTCGTCAGGAAACTCAAGTGCTCTGTTGATATGTGTGTAGTTTCTACCTCAAGGCTTATGTGGCGAAAACTAGGCTCTCAGTGTGGCAATGTTAAGAAGTGGTGGGACCTTGAGGAGGTGGGGCCTGAGGAGGTTATTTTAAACTAATAATTTATTTTAGGTGTGTGGGTGTTTTGCCTGAATGTATGCCTGTGAACCATATGTATGGCTGGTGTTCTCAGAGGCTAGAAGGAGGTATCACATCCCCTGGGACTGGAGTTACAAACAGTTGTAGGCCATCATGTGAGTGCTGAGAATCAAACCTGAGTCCTCTGGAAGAGCAGCTGATGCTCTTAACTCCTGATCTGTCCCGTCCCGTGTCCCGTCCGTCCCCCCGTCCCCCGTCCCCCCCCCCCCCCGGCTTCGGGTCATTGGATCTTTTGGGGTATGCTGTTGAATAGGATTACTATTCTTCTTATAGACATAAGCTTTGTTCTAGATTCCTGCTTGTGTTATATCCTCTCCTTCATCCATCCTCTCATCTGCCAAAAGGTGCTCTCCAGAGCCAAGTGGATACTGGGGCCACACTTTTGGACTACCAGAACTATGAGTTAATTACTATGGTTTCATTAGAAAATACTCAGCTTCAGGTACTTCATTATAACAGCAGAATATGGACTTATTAGTCCATTCACAGGACCATACAATATTCCAAGTCTGAGCTAACTTGGATCAGACTCTTAGGTCAACAAAAAGAGGGAACACATCTGAAAAGGAGGAAATGCATATGTATGGAAAGGTCATGCTTATATGTGGAGGGACATGGAAGGATGGAGAGGGGTCATAAGGAAAGGAGCTGCAGCAATGGGCAAAGAGCTGAGTGGCATATACAGTTATGTGAAGTTATCAGAAGTCCTTTTTCTTCCATACCTCAGAAGGATAGGAAATTTGGGGCATTTTGCTTATGGAGATAGAGAAATCTTACTCAGATTTTTCTAAGAATGATTCTGGATTTTTTGTTTTTAGATTGGTCACAGATTCTCAGCTATTTAATAAGGGCCAGAAAAATAGCACAAAATAAGAGTTTGAGTTACAGAAAATTGGTAGAACTAAGGTCAAGGTCCAAAATGCTGAACTCCTGGGTAATGATTGTCAGGTACCTGGCCTGAAGGCAGACCAACCTTTATCAAAGTCAGAGTCTCTGCCATTGCCAAATAACAAATTTTGGTTTAATTTATGCTGGTTGAAAAGTCATCAGCTTTCTTACCTAACTGTGAACACTATGACCTAATAATAATGACTGGCCTGACAAGATATGCCCATTGGTACAATAGCATCATGAATCTTATGATGGCAATCAATAGCTTTCTGATTGGATTTAAGATTGCTCCACAGGAGAGAACACATACCTGGTATTATAAACATGTGGCCAGGGAGGTTTTATGCCCTAAGGGAGAATGCAATACTGTTATTTTGCTAAATGGACATAGGATCAAATTGCCCTCTAAGTATTTAGCCTTGTACCCATAGATAAGTGCAGTGATCACTGCTCATCAGAAAACTTTATTGCAGTAGATGGTGATTAACACCAGTGTGGAGAATAAGAGACTGTGGCAAGTCCCAAAGGTGACATCATGAAAGAGGAGACAGGAATATTGCAAGAGTCAGATGCTTTGGAGGACTGGGGAGAATAATACCTTTTGGACACAATGGGGCCCTTGTACTCATGAACTCATAGCAGCTCTGGTTGCCTGCACAAGATCAATACTCACATATGAAAGAATGAAGTCTGGCTTTTTACCAAATGCTATATACAAAAATTACTTGAAAATGGAAACAAACCCTCAGTGTAAGACCAAATAACACAGTCTTAGAAGAAAGTATGCTAAACACTTCATGACATTGGTTTCCTAGATGAGATACCAAAAAGCACAGAACACAAAAGAAAAAAAATGAGCCTTATCAAAATGAAAAATAAAGCACGGAAGAGACTTATAAAGCATGTATTTGATGGGCGATTAATATCAACCCCAGGCAAAGCATTCCTACAACTGACCACAAAAGATACAACAGCCAATAAGAACTAAACCTGAAGAATGGGCTGGAGAGATGTTTCGGTGGTTACAGCATGTATTGCTCTTTCAGAGGCTCTGGATTCAGTTCCCAGCACCCATTTCAGGTGGCTGGCTTACAGTCACCTGTAAATCAAACTCTAGGGATCTGATGCCCTCTTACTGCCTCTAATGGCACACTCATGTATATATCCATACAAACAGACACACACACACACACACACACACACACACACACACACACACACTAAAAATGACAAAAATGGCAGAAAAAAATGTGACAGGCTCTAAGAGCAGTTTCTTCTTATCTTTTAAGATTAGCAAAAGGTCAGACCATGTCATTTGACTGTTTTGATATGGGACAAACCTCCAGAGAAAGTTGTCAGTAGGCTCGATCATGTGGAGTGAGTTTGCTCACAAAACAGAGGACTAGAATTAGATAGACTTAGGGCTCCCTCCCCATGGAAAGACTTCATACATTGTTCCTAAACAGTAAAGTTTTCACAGGTGCAAGGCATGCACAGGAAGCACTTGGTCCTGCTTGCACATCTACGACGCAGTCAGCAGATGGTGGTTAGTAAGGGCTGCAGGTGAGAAGATAGCGAGTTATTAGAAAAAAAAAAACACCCTAAAAAACAGATGGTTCCCTGTTCTTTTGCCAGATGCAAACCAAGTACCACCTGGAAGAAATTTAATCATTTGATATGTATTTAAAAATAGTCACTGCCTGAATTTAAAATGTTAATTTATAATGATTATGATGAAGACAATAATTAGGAAAGATAGTTTTATTAACTTAGGGTGCTAGATAATTCAGACGATGATTACATTCAATTACTGGTCTATATGTAGATTAATCAGATAGACCTGAGAAGGCAAAAAAAAAAGTTTAAAAAAGACAACAGAAGTCACAGTTGAGTCATAATGTATAACTCAAAACAGACATTTGGAAAGTTAAGCTTCAAACAGTGCTTTACCTGAGTTTGGGATGTTACCATTTTGTTTTCTACAAAAGGTTTGGGTGATGCACACAATGCTTAAAGGCATTGGGAAAGCATTCCTCTGCAGAGTGTTAGTTCTCTCAACTTTATGATACTACAACTAATTCTGAAGGAATTAATCCATTTGTGATGGTCACTCCCCAAATTTCTTAGTAGATACATACCCATTTCTAAATCATGTGATTGCAGACTTAATTTTTGTGCTAAAGAATTTACTAAAAGAAAGTTTTTTTTTTGGTAAATGTAAACAATTACCTCTTTCTGGCCTGGCCCTCTCTCATCATAATACAAATATGTCTTATATGAATATAAACAAAATGACATAATCATAAGCAAATAATTCATCTTACTTAAATGTATATGTTCTACTTCACACATTGACCAAGTCAGTCATGAAAGAATAGTTTGAAAGTCTTCTATGATATTCAGAATATATATAATTTGGTTATAATTATTTGTATATTTTCTAGTCAAGTCATAGTGATCCTACATAAAGAGATCCTTCCATGCATAACTAAGTATTTCAAATCAATGATACTTACAGTCTTATCTAATTTCACCACTGGTCCTGGCTAAAGAGAAGGCTTAGAAAAAATTTCAGATCTTGTCTACTAGTAATAATAGTAACCAATGTAATTTCTTGTCCTGGTGTTAAACAGTACTGGGACCATAACTTCGCTACTTTCTCCAGGAAATATCTGTACCTGCAAGATAAACTCATGAACCAACTACATAGCTTACTTATCAACAAGAACACCTTGCTATGAGGACTCATTTCCAGACTGTAGCTGTGCTGAGGAATCTGAAACATCATGAACACGCCGTTCAGTTCAGGTCTCTACTTTCAAGACCTGCCTTAATGTCTACCATCTCAGGCTCCAAATCATATAAATAACCCTAGAATGTCCACTCTGAGACATACTAAGGTCATCCAAGGGAACATTGCTTTCTCCCTGCTCTGAGAAGCCTAATAACCTTGACTGTCCACCAGAATATCATTTAATTATCTTCTTGAGGGAGTTCACAGTTGGCACTGTCAATCACCAAAATGAATTCAGAATCTAGAGGAGTTGATCAGAAGGTCACCAAGGTCATGAATGGTCCTTTCTTGCCTTCTTCCACGCCTAAACATGTATTCATTTAACCTTTTACTTAGGATAAAATGAAATATTGAGATCTTTGGACTGTCTGAGAAAAAAAGATCAATTCTTTTTATTGGGAAGAGATTACATTTCTTGATCTCCTGGGACAGATCTTCATAATAAACAACACATTGGGCCTGAAAAAAGTCAATGAAAACTACTACAAAATATTTTTGGAAAATAATTTTCTAGGTAACTAAATAAAAAATATTAAAGACCATGCAGGCTAATGAAATTGTGGAAAGTACAATATAGCAGAGACAGCATGCCCTGAGAAGCCCAATTCTGGAAGGATTTGGGGGTAACTGACATGAGCAATCCCAGCCTCCAGCTGATGTCTCACACTGCATTCTCTTTTCTGATTCTGCCCACTGAAAGCTTCCTTCCATCTGTGGAATGGGGGACACCTCATTAAATCCACATATAAAAGGCATCTCACAACCTTCTGAGTATCTCTGTCTTGCCTCTAATGCATTTGTACTGATACCTCTAAAAGGCTGTGTAAGAAGAGCAGCAGATGTGTACATTCAAATTTCCTGCAACTCCATCTGCACAGCAGTCACTTCATTCGAAATGTAAATAAAGTTGCACTAGGAAATAAGCCTCTTGAGTCCCAGACAAATTCATCTCTTGTGCAACTTATTGATCAGTTACCTTCTATGAACTTAAGCTTCTTTGCTTTGCATTGTTTTTGAGCATCAAGAGTCAGAGAAGAGAGCCAGAAAGTCAGTCTCCCATTCAAGACCTGACCTGATAGTGGCTCCATCTTTGCCTGCTGTCCCTGAGCTTTGCCACAATGAGGCAGAGGCCATCTTTAATGGATGAACATTCTACCACTTCTATTTTGATAACTCTTTACTCTTTCTATCATGAAACCTTCCAATCCTAGGACACTACCTTCTTCCCTGACCTTTCTAGTTTCTTGCATTGCTGACTGTCATTATTGGTACCTAGTCCTCCTGAAATTCAGTTATCCACTTCCTATAATTATGTAAGGCCGGATTTTATCCAGGATATGGGTTGGATTGGGTGTCCTTCCAAAAGCATGTGTTGAATCCCTAACTCCAAGCGACTTAGAATGTGACTGCATTTGGAAGTAGGTTCTGCATAAGAGGATTAAATTAATATTCAGTCATCTGTGTATTTCCTAATCAAATATGACAGGTCATTTCAGAAGAAAAGGACATTTGCAGGAACAGATAGTAAGAATATTCAAGACAGAAAGTGCTGTGAAGTCACCAAGAAAGCAATGTTATCTACCAACTAAGAAAAGAAGCCCAGGAGTACTCAATTCTATTCTGATACTTTGTTTACAGAATTTTAGTCTGCAGAGATGTGTGACACAAGCATCTGTCATTTAAGATGCTCAATCTAGTGTTTGTTACATCAGTCTTACTTGACTAATACAGTTCAAGAAGACTTTTGTGAATGGAGTCTACTCCTAGATTTTGTCAGTTACCCTTGTGTGTGTGTGTGTGTGTGTGTGTGTGTGTGTGTGTGTGTGTGTGTGTGTGTAGGTTAGAAGACAACTTCAGATATCCTCCTCTAGATCTGTACACCTTGTGTTTTGAGACAGGGTCTCTCATTGGCTTGATTTCACCAATTTGACTAGGCTGGCTGGTCATCAAGCCCCAGGGATCAACCTGTTTCTGCCTCAGTGCTGGCAAGTGAATGCCACTGTATCTGACTTTTATATGGGTTCTGGAGGACAAACTCAAGCTCAATTTCTCATGCTTGTGTGGAAAGCATTTTATTGGCTGAGGCATCTTCCCAGCCCTTGGTTAGTTACTCTTTCTCTCTTTTTCTCTTTCTCTTTCTCTCCGTGTCTGTCTGTCTGTCTGTCTGTCTGTCTCTCTTTCTTCTCTCTCAAGCAGGCAGTATATATGACAGTGCCATAGTCATTGTGATCTTTTGAGTAACAGGCATACCTTTTTAAAAATTCTTTCTGCTTACTTATGGAGACTCTAAATGCCTTGCAAAGTCAGCTTTCCATAGATATGATTTCAAAAGACTTATTCCTGGTATACTACCCAAGTAAGAATTTTGTGCTTAGTGTTTCTGGTAGCATGTTCTTCTCAGGTCTTACTGAACATTCAAATTAGTTTCCCATCAATCGACATCCCAACTTTATTAGTCCCTCATCTCCATGCTTAGTTCTTTAATTGGTGTATGGATCCTGACTTCCTCACTTTTCTTCCTGCCCTTCACTCTATTAGCTAATAACATATTAGTTCTTAAATAACTAGAGCTGTTGTCATTTAAAAGGATGCAACAATGAGATGCCATCCACCAATATACGTAATTACCCCTTAATGTATGTATTTTTTTGTTCTCAATTTGCTTAAATATTGTATTCAGTTTGCTTAAAGTAGGATAGACAAAATACTCAGTGGACCAAATATGGTAGGAAAAAAAGCAATTTTGTGTACAATATGCTGACAGATTTTTATGACCATATTTAAATGCTAATTTAGACTGTATATATTCTGTTGTTTTTGTTCATCTTTACTAAGATGAGAGAAGTGGGTTGTTTGACCCAATTGAATTAAGTTCTTTAAAAAAATCCGTTCCTGCTACATGTCCTGGCTGGGAATGTGAGGGAATAATTTCAGCTACAATTTTACAATTCAGACCTTGACAAAGAACTGTTACACCAATGACATCATGAAAAATGCCTTAAAACCAATTTATTTTTGTGTCATCATTGCTCCTGGTCGCGTTAGCTCCTGTAGGTCATTCTCCATTTTGGATAACCTGTCCTATTGTCTTTACAAGTACACGTGTACTTGTCAAGCCTGCAGTCCTGATGTTTGGCTCAGAAAATATGGTCATTGTAATTATAGTTCTTCCCAGGGTCGAGGAAATGAGAGTCCGACTCATAATCCTTTTATCATCGAGGTGGATGATTTATTTCTTACCAAATGAGAATAGAGAAATTTCAAGGGCGATTTATCTAATTCTTTTTCCACATAGAATTTTTTTTTAAAGAAACTTGCCCCAATCAGAAAAAGCTTATTTCCAAGAAAGATTCTCTAACGATACTGATTTCTAGTGCCTTTACTGGCCTCTGATAGACTTTAAATGAATGTCCCAGTGAAGCAGGCGTGTTTCTGAATCTCCCCCCATCGTCCCAGACAGTATCAGAGATTATTTCGAAGTTGTTTTAATGATTATTTTGCTCTCAGGTTTCTCTTTTCCAAAGCCAAATGAATAAGGTATACTTTCTTATTCTCTTTCTGACCTTTTGTGCCATACCTACTATTCCCTTTGATGCTGCCTATGTGGGTGTCTACCTCCCTCTACTAGATACCTTACTGCTGCCTTCACCCAAAGCCCACCTGTAGCTACCCTCAGGCTCTGCTTGCTCACTGTTGTTGGTTCCTGTGAAACCCCTTGGAGGAGAGAAGCTTAAGGAGAGAAGTAATGGTGACAATAAACACACTTTATTACTGTTTGAATATAAAAATGCTCCCATAGGCTCTTGTGTGTTTGAACACTTGGTCTCCAGGTGGTGGCACTGTTTTTGGAGATTGTGGACCCTATGAATATGAGGCCATAGAGATGGAGCTTTAAGTTCTAAGCCAGCTCAGCTACTCTCAGAGTGTTCTCTTCTAGCTCATCAGCTCAGTTACACTGCAAGGCTCCCGTAGACCTAACTATTCCAGATGCCCCAGTGGCCATTTCTCCCACCAAGAAGGACCTTAACTCTATGAAACAGGAGTACAAACAAATCCTTGCTACCTGTGTTGTTTCTGTCGGATGGCCTGCCACAGCAAGGAGAAAAACTAATACTTTGTAATTGGATCTGGAAGGAAGGTGTCAGGTTCATTGTTACCTACCACTGACTGTTCCTTGACCAAAAAGAGTCACCCTGGGGTGACAATCTACAGAATGGGATGAGGTTTGTGTGCCTGAGAATTACCTAATGTCTATGTGTGTTTATGTGCAATTATGAATTAAATAACATATAATCATGAATATTTTTAAATGAAGATAAACCCATAGCAGGCTCCCAAAGGCTCCTGGGCATTTCTATATCATGCAGTTTGAAGACATGCTTGTCATCTCAGAATCTACTACAGCTAGTTTCAGAAAACCTGTTGAGGCTGGATGGGATGGGTTGGAAGCAGGACAATGAGGCAGTAAGTTGTGTGAAGATAGAGAAGGACCAGAGTGAATGCAGTGACTGGGAGTTAGTGGATGCTTGGCGGTTCATGAACCATGGGATATGATCTCTGCTCACTGTTGCTAAGCAGGGTCATTGGTAGAAGGAGGGAGATAATACCACGTTTCTGATCTCTGTGCATACAGTACCAGGATCACAGCTGTTTTCCTTTCTGGCTATCCATGGCATTTTCTGGCTATCTTTCTTTCAGCTCTCCTCACATATATAGAATCCTTCCTTTGTGTACCCACCTCGCCAAAGGGAGAACTTCCCACAACTCATCTCCATAGAGTTCTCAAGTCAGTTTCTGGCTCATTGATGATATTCAGAAACATTAGGCTTGGGGATGTAGCTCAGTGTTATAGCACTTGTCTACCATGCATGAGGCCCTGGGTTCCATTATAAACACAACAAAAAGAAAACTAATTAAAATAACAGTTGAAAAAAAATAAGAGCTGTTCAGTGTGTGACTTGGTGGAGGGGCATTTTTATGTTGTGATTAGTGGCACAGATGGAAGTCTCAGCAGGTTTAATGTCACTTGTTCTGACACTAACCCAGAAATGACAACTGCATGCTCGCAGTATGGGAACTGGCTCTCTGTGACTTCTAGCAAGGCCTTTCCCAAGATTGCTATTGTACTGTGAAAAATCAGTCATGATAATGCTGTCTGCATAGGTTAGTGATCTGAGCTTTTCTACAATGGCTGGTTCCATTTGAGCCCCTCAAAAACTGTGTGGAGTGGGTACAAATACTTTTATTATGGCTATTTCACAATGAACAAGCTATAGTAACACTGAGCTGAGTGCAGTAGGCAAATGTGTGGGGCTTAGTCTACTCTCCAGCCTCCTAGAATCAGATTTCCTGTTTACATAGCATGTGCTAACATTTCTTTAATGGTCAATTGTGGATCTTTTCCCCACTGGTAGTGTTTAAGGGGAGAATTTCCTGTCTTCCTCAGGTTTGTTAAAGCCTCCTGGGGAACGTGAAGAAGAAAATGACATTCAAACATTCTTTTCCAATTTAAAGTCATCTTTCCTCAGAGGTGAACTTTGGGACCTTTCTGGAAGGCAGCCAGTGTGAGCAGCAATGTTTGATCCGCACATCTCCACAGGGAAGCCTGCTCGCTAGAGGGAGAAAAGGCTGCCCTCAGCCTTCACTGGTCTCCCGTGAGCAAAGCAAGTTGGGGTCTTGAACCCAATGAGATGGCACAGCAAGAGAGAGCATCTGGTTCTTTTGGAGATGTGGTACTGACTCTTCTTCACCGTCAATATTCCCTCTAGCCTAGCATAAGGAAGCCCAATGCTGAAGCTCATGGATTCACGTAACTTTCCTCAAGTGTGAATAATCAGTTTTTTAGGGATTCAAGTTTGGGATGAAATGAGGTAGACTACATAAAGCATCTTGCCTAGTGCCTGGCTGAGAAGGCAAACTACTCTTCAGAGTCTTGTGTGCTTCCTGTGCTCAGGTACCTGCCTCCATAAAAAAATGCCCTCTGCCTGAGGACGTGCTCTGCCACTTTTGTCGCACATGTAAGAGTGAGTCATGTTTACTAAATGCCACATGGGCTCTTCCCCAGTCTAGGGTCGCTATGAGTTATGTTCACTGTTCAGATCTGTCCTATCTGACTGTGGAAGCAGTTCTCTGCTCTGGGACTTTGTTTGATCACTGCTACACTAGTTTTGCCCATCAACTAGAGCCTGAATCATATCCTTGAGGTGATGGCAATTGTCTTTTATGAACTCTCAGTTGACTTTGGGAAAACAGAAGATGGCTTTGTCTTGGTCTTGGGATCCCAAGCTTTCTTGTGGTTGGGATCAGGAGGCATGGGGGAGGGGTTAATTCAAGACTTTGTAGAACTTGAACCCACAGAGACTTGGGGCTCAGGTGGTAGCATGTGAGTGACAGAGTAGGGGTAGGTTTTGACAAAAGCCCAAATCCTTTCATTTTTATTCTTTTTTAAAGTTTTATAGTATTGAGGATTGACCTTAAACCAGTTGCATGTGCTAGCCAAATGTTCCCCCACTGTGTTCTATCTCCAGCTCTCTCTCGGCTCTTTGTATCAGGGTCTTGCTAAAGTGACTAGGCTAGTTGGGAGCCTGTTTTTCTGCCTGGGCAGGCATTGAACTTGTGGTCTTCTTTTGGCATGCTGGGCAACTGGGATTATGGTCTTGTACCAAAGACCAGTATCTAAGTTGTATTAAAGAACTCACGTTAGGTGCAGGGGTGTAGCTACATCTTCCTGGCTGCTACTGTTCATGTTCCCAGGCAGGTCCTTTGCTTGACCTCTGACTTCCTATCATGACACCTGTAGCTCCCCATGCCTGCTTGCTTTGTGGACCACGGAGGAAGCTGCAGTTTAGAGGTTTCAGAGACAGAAGACTGCTTATAGCCTCATGAATGGAAAAAGATGTTTCAGATGGATTGTCTTCCTCCAGGTCTCACACAGGTTAGGGAAATGCTGGGTAGCCTACAAGGTGGTTGTTTTGGGATTTTCACATTATTTTCACTCATGTGTTTCTCTTATGTGCACATTGTTCCCTAAATATGTCTAATTCCTCTGAAATCACCTTACACATGGACAACTAGATCTTGGAGCTCTGGAGGGGAGGGGCAAGAAGCAATTATATATTAGTGGCTAGGCTAAGTTTTCCAATTATCCTATTCTTAACGGAATACCATTCTTAGCATATGGGAGGAGTGGTCACTTTGCTAATAACAATAAAAAAAAATGCTGGGGACAGAAGCCTGGAGCTACATTCACAGTCAAAATACATAAGGATAAACACATTGCAAACATGTTTTTGAGATAGCGTTATTTATGTAGCTCAGGTTGGTCTCAAACTCAGTGATTCTCCTGCATCAGTCTTCAGAGTGCTGGCATAACGGGTATGCACGATCATGCCTGGCATTTTCCTATGTGCTCTTCAAGCCCATCGTGATGATTGAAATTCTACATTCAGACTTACTAGGTGTTTCTATTATATCCAGGAAAGTCCTACATGGAAAGTCTGATTTTTCTGTGAAGGACTAATACCTTGTGGGTGTTTTCATCCTTCTGACATCATGACAGCCATTGCCATTTACAAAATTCAAACTTCAGAATTGCGCAATTGGGCTACAAAAACAATGAATTGTAGAAAAATCTCTAATTTTTATTAGATTAGTTTTGGAGGGTGCCTGGGTCTTTGTAAAACAAACTGAGCCTAAGTAAAGTCAGATTTAAGTGCAACTAAGAGTATGAACCTCAGAACAGTGGGCAAACATTTGAAAAGTATAAGGATGGAATTCTGAAGACGTGTTTCATGTCATTCTGAAGAAAGTTTCAGTTTACCCTTTTCGAAGAATGGGTCTTGACTAAGTGACTCCATTTCTTTGGTTTCAAATCTATTTACTTTAACTTCTCCATTCTTCCTGCCTTTGCCTGCAGCACTTTGATGGATTCTCATAAACTAGGAGAGAGACTTCCTGGTTTATATCTACCATATAAAGTTACAGTACTTTCACTTCTCTCAAAGCAGTTGGTATCTGTCTTTAACACTGTAAGTGCTTATCAATTTAGCTCTCAGCCAAATCCAGCAAGAATGTGTGTTTAAAATCCTTACTGTTTCTTCAAGCTTCTGTCAAGTCTTCAAAGCAAACTATCTGTTGGATAGAACCCAAAGTGGGGAAAGGCCCAGTTGGGTTTTCAAGAACTAATTAAAGGTACTGCACAGTTTCACAGGAAATACCTTCCCCCTGCCTCCTTTCCCTAGTTCCTTGGAAATGAGACCAAGGTTGGAAAGCAAATCGGATACTAGTTCCAACTGTGGTTTTGTTTGGGTTGTGTTGACATATTAAAGCCCCATTGCTTCAATTGCTGGCATCAGAGCAAGATGGAAGCTTAGGGACAGGCCAAAAGTGACAAGTACAAAAGGCACCGTGCCACCTCTGTGTGAGAATTTAATTCACTGCTGAAACTGTGCCCAGCAAAACCAGCAAAACATTGGCTATGAACTGGTCAGTTTTATTCCCAGAGGCATAGCAGGCACACCACACACACACACACACACACACACACACACACACACACACACACACGCCCCTCAACATGAGTAATGTAAAGCATTCCCAGTGTAACTCTGGCACTCCACGCTCTGGGAAAATAAAAAATAAATGTTTATGCTGGCAGATTGTAAAATCTCCTACTACTTCCTTTATTCCATCTTGTGCTTTTAAATAGAACACATTAAGCTCGCCAGGGGAAGCTGGGTCTGACACAGCACTGTGTCCCTCTTCATGAAATGAAAGCAATCTGTCTGACGAGGACATTGAGGACCAGTAATTTACTACCTCAGCTGTAATTTTAAATGCTCCCCACTGCAGGGATTGATGCTTTCTTCCTAT
Organism: Peromyscus leucopus; assembly: GCF_004664715.2. Taxonomy (NCBI): domain Eukaryota; kingdom Metazoa; phylum Chordata; class Mammalia; order Rodentia; family Cricetidae; genus Peromyscus; species Peromyscus leucopus. The sequence continues at coordinate 52,630,660 of NC_051067.1, forward strand.
AATTATAGTGGAATCAAAAGACTAGCACACTAATGCATTGAGCTACTATGCCAGCTCTTTTTAATGGTAGCTTCTCAGCCAATATGTTTTTAATATGTCATCCATGCAAGGTTGTCTGGATTAATCCTGTCCTTTTCTTCCTGCTTATTTTTTTTTTAACTAAAAGTAATACTATTACTTAAATTTTTTATGTGGAGAAGAAAAATAGCCATAAATTTAAAAAGTCAATCCCAGTTGCCTGGTTAGTCTGCTATAGAATATCATTTTGAGACTGACATCTACAAAGGAATATCAAGGACTACTTGAGATGGAACAGCAACCTCAGGAAGGGCAGGTGCATACTGCAGGTACACTACCCATCCTGGTCTCTGAAGAGAGCAGCCTTCTTTCTTTGGAAAATATCTCTTTTATATGTTATGGAACCCATGTGTTCCTTTGTAGTGCAATATTATCTCATTCACTGTTTTCTTGTCTACATCATTAATCATGACATAGTCACATTTATGTTACTAGGTTATGAAAAACAGTACCCCAACACCATGCATACTCCAAACACTGTGCATATTCTGTAATCTCCATGATGGAGTAGATAGCAACCAACTTCCATTCAATGGAAAATTCAAGAGAGACCTGCAACAGTGTCCATAGCCTGGTTTGGGATAATTGAGACTTGGAGACTTGTTTCCCACTTCCCCAGCCCATCTTGCTACAGGACAAAAGATCTTCTTAGGCTGTGTAGCAGGCTCAGTTGGTAAAATGATTGCCTTGTAAGCATGAGGACCTGAGTTTGATCTCTAGAACATGTGTAGAAAGTCAGACATGGTGGTAAATGATTGCAATCCCAGCAATGGCAAGATGGAAATTAGAAACTTACTTGTTGAAGTTCTGAGCTAATTAGAGACCATCTCAAAAAAAATAGAAGGTGCTTAAGGAGCAAAACTTGAGGTTGTTCTTGGGTGTACACACACACACACACACACACACACACACACACACACACCATGCACACATGAATGCATGCAGAGTTGCTCACCTGTATCTCCCCATCCCACCCCACATCACTTGCACAAAGAATATCTTTTACCCTGACAGACATAGCAGCCACATAAATGGTAAAGTTGATGCTGCTAAAATGATACTACAATGATTGTAGACAGTAAAACCCCATGTCTAAGCTAGACCATTTTATGCTTGCTGAATTACTGAATATGAAGTCTGGGAAAAGCCTGCTGAGATTTTGTTACTCTTCAGATGAGAACACTGTACATCAGAAGGTTGGAGCCACTTGCCTACATGGCACAACTGGGCTGATCACCTGATCATTGGTTCATGTGCATGCCACTACAGTGACACTCTCACCGCTTATTGGTCTGTCAAGGCTGCCCTATGATGATTGGCAGTGGCCCCCAGCTGCAGCCCTTTTATCTCTTTCCTACATAAAATACAGATGGCAGACACTGAAGGAGTCATTTTTATTATCGAGAGCAATTTCAGGGCTGGCTTTGATTTGAATCCTGCTCCAGCAGAACCAACAGAGAGGCCTCTTTCCTGCTTTGCTCCGGTAAAGTGCACTGTTAACCGCTGAAAGCAGGAGCCTTCCTCTGGTTGCCAAATGTGAATTTTTTTAGACAGCATTTGGTAGTCATATCTTGACATCTATCATCCTTTTCCTCTTTCTCATTTAGATTTAAGAAATCATAACTGAGGATTTATCTTTAGAAAGTGCTAACAATTTAAAAACCATTAGTCGCTCTAAATTTCACTTAAGCTCACAGATAATAATTGTTCCAGTTTTGATATCTCACTTTTACATTCTTATGCAAGTTAAATTTAGAGGCCTATTGAGGAATTCTAAATAATGAGAAAACTCTAGATTGGTTGGAGAATACCAAGCTAAAAAATCTTGAAATCAATTTATTGAATCAATTGGTTTAATGATAGTTTTCTTACTTAAAAACATTCACTGATTCCTCCACACGTCTAAGTTTTTAAAGCAGTCTGTCAGGTTTTTCTGGGAAGAGAAAAATAAGCAAGATACGGCTGCTACCTTGAAGGTATGTATAGAAGAGAAGACTGATGTGTCTAGGCATTATAATATGTAGAAATAGATGTTAGAAGAGAAAATTGGATAAAGTTTTTAAGGAGGTCCTGAGAAGGTGGTAAGTATGAGAGGTATTTGACCCAATGGACTCAATGAGGAGGTGTGTAAGTATGAATGAATGGATTCAATTTGAAGTCATGCAAGTGAGAGAAGGCTGAACAAGACTCTCTTGGGGAATGTTGATCTGTTCAGTTGTATGAAATGACTTCTAATGGACACAGGAAGGGACTTAAACATGAACAGGTGTACCTTGGACTTTGTCAAGGTAACAACAGAGAACTATAGATTCAGAGTGTAATAAAGTCCTTTCAAGCTCTGTAGTATAGCCCTGATCCATGAATTATGTCTTAACCTTTCCCATCCTCAGTTCTGGGAATGATACTGTTTCATAAACCCATTTCCACTTGTCTGTGCAATAAAAATCAAATAAAACAACAGCTGTTTCTAGTACTTTGATAATCGAAGAATGTTGTGTGCTTATGTACTTCATCAAAATGTATATTGGTTACTCATGGTACAATTATAATATGTAAATCTTTGCAAATCTATAGAGGGTAAATTGTAAGCCAGATTAATTTTTGAAGTATGTATGTATTACTGTACAGTGGAGATCTATGGGGCTGATAAATGGCATATAGCAGGATAATTGAAAATGTTAAATTAACATTGATTTATATATAACAGAAAGAAGAGAAGCAGCTTACTACCATGACTAACTCAAAATAATGTTAAAGTTGTATTCAGAATGAGTATTCCTGTCCCCATCTTCAGGAATTCTACTCATCTCTGTGTGAATATGGTTATGGGAGCTTTTTCACAACTAGAATTTATTTCAAACACATTCATTTTAGTCTATTAATTCAAGAACATTAGCTTTTAGTAAATTTTATGAATCGCACTTTAGCTTATTTGTAGATGATTATTAGAGGGAAGAACAGCTAAAAATCTGCTGAGTCCATTGCTGGCAAGAACCACATAGAGGCACACACAAAGAAATCCTCACAGTTTTAGTAGCTTGGCACCCTACTGGGAAATGATCCCAAAGGAGTGGTTTTTCAGCCTTAAAAGGATCAAAACTCACTATCTTACAAAGGATTTCATTCTGTGGAGCTCTCCAGAGAGTCTTCTCACATTTGTAGTCCCACTCCTTGCAAAATCTACCCACTGTCTTCCTCTCAAAAGTTCTCAGAGCAAGCAGAACTCTGCGTGTCTTCACTTTCCAAAGACAACCAACAGTTGTTATTCCTTTCTTCAATACTGTGTAAATTTTTAAAGGAATAGAATGAAACTAAGAATATAACCCTGCGATTTCTTATTAAACTTTATGTTCCTCAATTGTTTGCACTACTGTAATCTGCTGAAATATTTTTTTTTTTTTTTTTTTTTTTTTTTTTGCATTCAGAGTCTAACATCTGTTATATTATCCATGCTACTCAGGTTCTTGTTCTTTCATGAGTTTATGACCCTTGTACAACTAAAATATTGACTAAGACAGAATGAAGGATGACATCCCATGTCTTATAAATGTAGATTATTCTCTGTGTAATCAGTTGTCTCTTGAACTAAACAGTAAGATTTTAGTTGGGCCCATGAATAATAAATGATGACAATTCAAGCTTAAGCATGCTAAATCCCCAAGGAGGCAAAGCACCAATCTAAGAGTTCAATAAGCACATTGAATATTTATTTACTATGTGCTAGCTGAGACTAATGAGATGAACAAGACCCAGTATCTACTCTCAAGACGCAAGGAATACTGACATTTCTTTAGAGAAAATGAATCTGAAACATCATTTGGAAACCCTGTGGCAAGTGTCGTGCTAGAAGAATGCATGGGCTGAGCAATGAGACCGTAGCAATGATCACAGTGTCTTCCTTTCCTAAATGATTAGTTGAATAGCCACATGTAAAGAAGATAGAAATGCAGATGAGGGGACTGTGTGGGGAAAGACAAAGATGGTAAGCAAGCAATAAAGTGTACAGATGAGGTGCAAGGAGTTCTGTTCTGCTGGGTGTGGGTTAGGTAAGTTGGGCTTGGAAGGGGCGGTCTAGACTAGGACAAGTCTTGTGTGTTTCATTGAGCATTTCACACTCTACTGGGAAGGAGCACTAGGTAGATAAATCAGTGCAAATAGAATCACGCCTATGTAATTTTTTTTTAATGATTTGGTGGCTGACATTTACTAGGATTTTCCCCAAGATTATACCTACCGAGCTCTAGCTTTTGTTTTATAGCTGCCCCCGTTTAGAAGTCAGTAAATGTTTTCTTCCTTCAATTAACTGCTCATAATTGGGGTGAAGGGAAAGTATCACACAAAGAAAGGTCTGTCTGAAGGTCTGGCGTTCATGTGCGTATTATGTTAAGTCACTAGATGACCAGTGGGGCAGAGTGAGAAGTAAGTGAGACGAGAGTCAAAAGCCACAACAGATCATGAGGCTGTACAAACCAGTTCAATACTTCCTGATCTTATACAAAGCAGAAGGAAGATTATCTGGGGAGAATGAAGGCGACCAAGGAGGAAGAAGAGGTTCGTGGGACAGAGTGAGGACACACAAAGAAAGGATGATGATGGGTGGCAAATATTGAAACATTATTTTCTGTGCTTACTAAAAATCATTTTTAAAAGCCTTATGATTTTACCCTCAGGCCAACAGGACACAACCATGATAAAACACACATAGAACGACTGACTCAGACTAATACAGACTAAGGGATAGTGCAAGAAAGGTGGACGACAAGCTAGGGAATCATTCTGCAATCCACTGAAGAGCCACAGGCTGTCTGTCAGCAGCAGGGGTGGAGACTATAGACTGGAAAGCCGTAGAATAGTCAGACTCAGCAATACATCAGCAACTATGCTGGACGTGGAGTTGGGCATGGTGCACTATGCCTCTGAGCAGTCACTAGAGCCAACATGTTAGGCCTTGTGGTTTAGTTTGGCTACTTACTAGGCCTTTGGCATTGGGGAATATCATCTTCTCTCTGAGTCCAGTCATTCTTTCTGTTTCAACTAAATAGGGCATTATATCACCTGTCTGGTATATGTGTTGTGAAAACTGCTGAGTAAAATATAAAAACTTAGTCCATAGTAGCAGATATTGGATTTGGGGGTTGAAGGAAGGATATGTCTATGTTAATTTCTGGTTCCTGGAGCAGGCATTGTGGAAGAGGTCTTGGCAGAAGAAACCTTCTGGGAAATGGAGGAAATGATCCTCCTGTGTTATTGGTTCCTGATATGGGGAATTCTGGTTAATTAATATGAAAATAAGAAAAAAATGACATCTTTAAGGGCAAATGAGATGATAAAATCCAAGAATAGAAAGATGTTTGTAAAAGATAGAGAAGTGAAGAAAAAAAGGTAAATTTAGGAGGCTTTGCAATATAATGTGGCCAAATAATAGAGCAGGTTGTGCGAGGCTTGGGAAAGGAGGGGCAGAAGGAGAGATGGGGAGCAGAGCACAGCATCAGGAGCTTTATTGGACAGGTCAACATCACTGTCTTTATGCCAAAGTGGAAGGAGGATCACTGAAGTGTTTTAAGTCTAGGAATAATTAGATTTGCATTTTAGAAAATCACTTTATCACCAGAGTTACGGTTATCTAGGAGAGAAATGATCCAGAGTTGAATTAAAGGGGCTGCTCCTGGAGATGGAGAAGAGCTTCATGCTATTAAGGGAATATGAATTCATAGCATTTGTTGACTTGAAATCTGGAAGAAAGGGAAAGAGAGATGGGTATGGTGGGGAGTTGGATTAGACAATTTGAGTGGCTTTTTGTAGCCTTCATTAGGATGAAAAATGTAAACATAGAAGCCAATCTTAGCTGAGTCAGGGGCTCACATTTGTAATTCCTGCACTGAGAAGGTGCATGTAAGAGCATTGTCATGAGTTTGATGACAACTGGGGTTGTCAAATGAGACCCCATATCAAACAAATAAATCCTAACCAAACCAAATCAAATCAAGCCAAAACATAATAAAGAAATATTTCTAAGTGAAGGATGTCCCTCAACTGAAGAATAGATTAAGAAAATGTGGTAGATATACACAATGGAGTACTACACAGCAGAGAAAAACAATGACATGAAATTTGCAGGCAAATGGATGATGTGAGTTCTATGTTAGTTTTTAAGTTTGTGTGCATCATCCCATAGGGACAGTAAATTGGTAACCAGATCATTTTTAGGAGTAAAATAAATCTTCCCTTGTTGAATCCCACTGCTGTGTTCTATGGAGTATCTATTGTTGATACCCTCTATATACATTTGTGTTAAAATTTCAACTTCCATTTGTGTGTGTGTGTGTGTGTGTGTGATAGTCTACATTCTCCTCTGAATTTATAGCTATTGCCTACACTGGCATGGGAATCTGATAGCTTTGAGCTCTAAGCATCTTCTTTGGTTTGTGAGATAAAGGATGTACAGCCTAATCCCTGCCCTCCGAGATGCAAGGAGGAGGAAGGCAGATGTTTGCTGATTAAAGCTGCAGTAAGGGACTGTATTTTGCAATAGATATGCATGGGAAACCCAGAACTGCACAGAGGAAGTAAGAGTTCTACGATGGTGGTCAGTGGTGTGCCTTTTAGAAACTGATGAGAAAGGCTCTTCTGATAGGAAAGATGAGATGAAGAGAGGGGTTGCATCCTCCACTCGAGCATATGCGGGACAGGAGTGTAAACCTGCAAGATTCCTCCAGAGAGGACAGGAAAGGTTTCAGGTGTAACTAGGGAAGTGTGGAAAGCCTAGTACGATGGTTAATATTGCCAATATGAAAAGGTCTAGAATCACCTTTCTGCGTGTGCATCAAGGCATTTCCAGAATGGGTTAACTGAGGATGAAAGGGATACCTTAGATGTGCAAGGCACCATTCTGTGGGTTAGGGTTCTGGGCTGAGTAAAAAGAAGTGAGGAGAGCACCAGCATTTATCACTCTGCTTCCTTACTGTGGGTGCAGTGTGACCAATTCCTTTAAACTCCTGCCACTGTGACTTTACCATTGCAGACTGTGTCCTCTCAAACTGTGGGAGAAAAGAAATCATTTTTAAGGTTTCTTTCATTATGTATTTCATCATGACAACAAGAAAAATAATGGATCCATGGTACACTGTATGCACCTGAGAAGACAGGCTGATAGAATGTAAGCCACAGTATGTTCCGAGTAACTAGGGAAGGGCCAGTCTAACCATAAAAGGACCCTGTATCTGTAACATCGGTGTGGTGAGAAAATCATTCTCTTACGTTCAGGGTCAAAGTAGAGGGAGAGCTGGGATCCCCCTGTTTCTGCCTTGTTATGCTTTGATTACAAGCATATGCCATCATGCCTGGCTTATTATATGAGTTCTGGGTATCAAGTCCAAGTTCCTAGGCTTGTATGACAAACCCTTTACCAATGGAGCCATATCTGCATCCTCAAGGGTTCCTTTTGCTGCACATTTATTTGCTGTAGTGGGACAGAATGAAGGGAGGGGCTCTTATTCTAATTTGATGTTTTCTCCTAAATAACAAATTGTTTGCCTCTAGGACTCTATTACCTTTATTATGAAGAGGGAAAATAAACTTTCCCCAGCCTCTTTGAAAGGGTCGAGCTATGAAATATCTCCAGCTATGCTTTGCAGATTGGCAAGTTGTAGATATATTCCATAAGATTTTTCCATACTGAAAAAGCATTTGAAAAGCGACACATGTCTAGAAGACCGCAAAAGGGAATTTCCTGGCTTCTTCTTATTGTTTAGTGTGATATGCACATAATTAAAAAAATCAATCTTAAAAGCAAGGAGTCCTGCAAGTATTTTATGACTGATGAATATTTTGTGTAAATCTGGACTCAGTTTGGAAGTGATAGTGCTCGCCAATGGAAAGAAAAATGTGTAAATCAATTACCCTTTTGTGCCTTCACTTTATCTCAAGATACAAAGGCCATAGAAAATGAGTCCCAGTCCCAGGAATGTAGCCAAAGAGATAATTGTATGAATTTTCTAGGCGCAGGAAGGTGGTGCCTATTCACATTCAAACACTAACATTTCTGTTTCTCTGCGAATCTCATTGAAAATCATTTGTCTTAAAGGCAGTTAAACATCGCTGTGAGAAAATTCTCAGTTTCTTTGAAAACAGTGAAGACTCTTTGCATTTTCAACAAAAAGAAATGTGTTTTGGAGGTGAGAAATTGTCACCACACAATTAAAGAGAAACTTACAAAAGGACAATACCATCGGGTGGGGAAGAGAGAGGAGAGGGCAGGATGGGACTTTAAGACAAGCAAAAAGTTTTGTGTCAAAGAACAGTGGGCAATCATTTGTAATGAAAATGGTGAATGATGTGGTCCACAAATCACAGAGCATAGACAGGGGTCAGGGCGTCCCACCTAAAGAGGGAGAAAGCCAGTTTGTAGGAGTCAGATTTCATGCCTAGGGTTTGCCCCTCTCATGGTCTTAGACCAGACCTCTCTCCAGGAAGAGCTTCTTCCCCTGGTGAGCTTCAGTGTGAAGAGCTCTGTATCCAGGGCTCATGGTGGTCAGGTTTCAGAGTTTTGCACTAAGAATTTGTTCACAAAACTTCCAGTTCTTATGGGATGAATTTGAGGCTCTTTTTAGGAGGCCTAAGTTGTCTGATTGACAGCCTAGAAAGCGGAAGGCCCCCAAATGCACTTGGTGAGTAGTTATTGCTGTTGCTTCCATGGCAACACACACAAGATTGGGGGAGACAGGTAAGGTTTTAAAGACAGCCTTCTTTTTATAACTTCCCCTTACCTTATCCTTCTTCCATCTGACCGTGGTTTCCATGGCAACCAGATCAGAAAGGCCATCCACAGCCAGAACTCTGATTTGCACTGTGGATTTTCCAAGTGCCAGACAATTCCTTGCACATCCAAGGGAGGCAAAGGCAGACTTCAGCAACAGCACACCTGTGAGTCATCTGAAGAGCAGCCAGACGGAAACTGCCAGAAATTCCTAGGATGCCATGGCTCTCTGGGATGTGAACACAGCTTCATGTGATGGGCCTGGATCAGGGTCTGTGCCTTTGTGCAACCATGTTAAATCTATAACTGACAGTCCTTAATGTGTTTCATTTACAAATAGATATAGAAATATCAGGCTGCCCATGGCTCAAAGAATTGTAATCTTGGGGAAGTCATAGTGTTTGCCACATACGCTCATTTAGCATTTGAGTCAATAACCCAAGGTACTTTCATTGTCACACAAGCATACATTACATTCAGGAACTGATCTACCTCTTGCAGTCACTAGTGACATGAACTTGGACAATTCAGTGTTTACAAACCTGGTTTCATCCTCTATGAATGGAACTAATCTTCCTTTTCACAGTATACTGCATGATGTACTAGATAATATTGTTTGTCAACTTGAGAGGATCCAGAGTGACCTAGGAGATCAGCCTGTGGGCATATCTATGTGGGAGTTTCTAGATGAGGTTAGTTGGGTGGGAAGACCTATCCTAAATATGGGTGACATCATTCCATGGGCCAGAGGTCCTGGATAGAATAGAAATGGAGAAAGTGAGCTGAGCACACCAGCATTTACCTTTCCTCTGCTTCTGGGATGTGGATGCAATGTCATCTGGTCAAGCTCCTGCCACCATGACTGTGTTGTCATGGGGATTGTACTACTGAACTGTGAACCAAAATAAACCCCCTTTCCTTCCTTAAGTTGCATTTTGTCAAAGAAAGGAGAAAATAAGTTAGTAAACACTGACACATGCTAATTTACCCGAAAACAGTGAAAAGAAGCACATAAACAGATAAAAGGGGAACCAAAAAAAGTGTTTTGTCATGCTTCTCTTTTCAGAGGATAGATCTCATGCTTTATTAAAAAAGTCTTTAATACTATTTTGTATAGACTTAAATACAGACTATATCTGTATATTATTTTATTAAATATTGAATAGATATTGGATGTTAGATATTTCAAATGTCTTTGAAAATACTCTGTCAGGTGTAACTTCTATCCAACACATACCACATTCTTGTAAGTATCTGGCATTTTTCATCTGCAGGAGGACCTCACTCATATGCATAAGACCAACTCAGGAGAAGTTTCCTGCATTTGAGATATTTTAGGTGGTCACTGAAGGACCTTAATTATGCCAAGGTAAGTTGACCAGTTGAATGTGTGATCAGTATCTTTGCCTGTTAAATGAAGAGCGTTTTTAAATAAACCTCCAAAAACCTTGAATAAAAATCTGGTGCCTGGAAAAAATAAGTAAAGTGTCAATAACTTCCTATCAGATCCAGACTCCAGTCACACAGTCATGAGCTCTGCTGATTTCCCCCCATGATCTTGGTAAAATGCTAAGCTGCATAGTCAGTGATATTGATGCACAAGACACAACACAGACTACAGACTGGAATAAGACCTCCATTTTTCACCTTGACTTTGACAGAGAGCATAACTGATCTAGTGGTTGACTAGAGTTACAGAGCTTTCTCATTGTCTGCTCTATGCTTTTTTAGTATCCTTGTTGACATACCTTAACACCTGTGTTCAACTATCAAATCTGTCAGGTAGAATGTGTGCTCTTTAGCCATTGACAAGTTATCCAGAGGCTTTGAGCTTCTCCATTCAGTGATTAGCATCATCTTTAGGTCAATACCTAAAGATGCATTGTAAAGGGGAGCAATAGTAGAAATGTGGAGAAAGGATAGTCTTCAACAAATGATGCTGGAAAAATTGGAATGTAAAACAAAATGAAGTTGGATTTAGTGTTATATTTAAAAATTAACCCAAAGTAGACTGAGGATATAAACATAAAACTTAAAAATGACAAAACTGTTAGAAAAAGTATAGGCATTAAGAAAAAAGAAACTTCATCAATTTTTTTTCTCAAGACAGGGTTTCTCTGTGTAGCTTTGGAGGCTGTCCTGGATCTCGCTCTGTAGACTAGGCTGGTCTCAAACTCACAGATATCTGCCTGACTCTGCCTCCCGAGTGCTGGGATTAAAGGCATGCACCACCACCACCTGGCAACTTCATCAAATTTAATACATTTTGTGCATCACAAAGCACCATCAAGAGAAAGAAAACCACAGAGTGGGTAAAATATTTGCAAGTCGTATAAATGACATCTTTAATATCTAGAGTCCATAAAGAACTAAAAATCAACAGTACATAAACAAAAACAATTTCCAAAAAAAAGGTAACAGAATCAAATCAATCTGTTCCCAGGGAATGAAAAAATGCTCATATTGTTTCTCACTGGAAAAGAAAAAACAAAGGCATGAGATGCCTCTTCACAACCATTTGATGAGGTCATGGAGAAAGGGGAACTCTTTTGAATTTTATCATGTTTAATGATCAAGCAGTATGTATGGTAAGTCCTCAAATGATAAATACAGAATGATTGTATGATCCAGAATTTTTTCTGCTTTGTATGTGTTCAAAGTAATTGAAAGGATATATTGAGTAAATATTTGCACATTAATTCATGCAACAGCATTATTCACAGTTGCCAAAAGGTAGAAACAACCAAATTTTCACTGATCAATAATAAAAATGTCGTCTAGATAATGTAACAGGGTTCAGTCTTAAATAGAATTTTGGTAATTGTGAAAGCATAGGTAAAACTTGAAGATTGGTAGGTAAAGTGAGTCAGGCACTGTGAAAGTTAATCTCAATTATTAACTTCATGAGATCTAGAATTACTGGAAGAGGAAACTGGGCTTTTTTTTTGTGAGGATATCTTGTTTCATTAAATGAAATGGGAAGCCCCACCACTGGGGGCAGCATCATTTCTTGGACTGGGATCCTGGAGAAAGTGAGCTGAATACATGCCTTCCCTTTCCTGTTGCCTCCATAACGTGGATACAATGTGACCAGCTGCCTCAAACTCCTTCCTACCTTGAGTCTGCTACAGTGAACTGTATGCTAGAACCTTGAACCAAAATAAATCCTTTCTCCTTTGAGTTGCTTGTCAGAATATTATCACAGCTACAGGAAAATAACTAATGTGAGCACAAAAGGAAACTTAGTGAATGATCTCCAGTGTGAATGGTTTTTATTGTCAATTTGACACAAACTAGAATTACCTGGGAAAAAAGTCTCAAGGAGGGATTGTCTAGAACAGGTTAGCCAGTAGGCCCATCATAGGGGATAATCTTGATTACATTAATTGAGGTGGGAAGACCTATCCATCCTGGGTATCACTATTCCCTAAGTAGAAGATCCTGAACTATGGACCAGTTGGGAAAGCAAGCTGAGTATAAGGATGTGTGCATTAATGCATTTTGTTCTGTTCTTGACTGTGGATGTCATGTGACTACCTGCTTCTAGTTCCTGCTGCCTTGCCATCCCCAAAATGATGGTGGATTGTAATCTGTAATGATGAGCTAAGTAAACTCTCTATCCCTTAGGTTTATTTTCAGGGAATTTTACCAAAGCAACTGTAAATGAAATTAACACACCATGTATACCGACTGCCTAAAAGAGTTAAATTCACAGAGATGGAAAGTAAAGCATTAGCTACCAGAGCTGAGGCGAGGATAGCATGAGGAGTCAGTGATTAGCTGACAGAATTCTGATTTGAGATGATGAAAGGGGTCCTGTGGATGAATGATGGTGATAGAGTATGAGCAGGCCCCTGGCTTCATTTTGTGTTCTCAATACCTTTGGATACATTGGGATACTTTTTACCCTATGAATAGCAATTTCACAAAATTTTTATATGGTCAAATTTTTCTTCCTATGTCAATGTCCAAGAAACCCAGAGGTAAGTTTGTGGCTCTCCTTAAGCCTGTTAAAGGCTGTCTTCTGGAAATGACATAGCTATTATGCCTCTAAATTTATTGACTAGAGTTATCTGCACTAGATCTGTACAAGATCAAGCCAGCTAAATTCTAGCATGAATGAGAGAGGGACTCACAGAAGAGCTGAGGAAATATTGGCAGCTCATAGCATGGAAGGGAGAGTCTTGTTTTAGGGTGTGTGTGGCCGTGCTAGGCTGCCCAGGTTCCAGTGTATGGCCTTATAGCTATGCACATATGGGCAGCACTAACTGGACTGGGTGGGGTATTAAAAATAAATAGATAGATGAATAAATTAATAAATTACTAGGGCATGAAGTTGGAAGGTGAATTTGATAGGAGGTTATCTATGAGTAGTAGAAGGAGGAAATGGAAGAGGAATTTGTTCATATTTCCTTGTATATATGTATGAAATCATCAAAGAGCCAATCAATTAAAAGTTTTATAAAGTGGAAGAATAATTGCATATATAAATACACATATATTTATCTTGCATAGGAAATTATATTCCTCTTTTTTTCCCACTCCTGGCTATGATTTTAATGTATTCCTTTGTCTATTTCAACACACTGGAAACATTATAATTGCTGCCTTGAATGCTCTGATAAGCCAGGTATTTAGTGTAAGAAAATTAGCCCTTTAACCCTAGAGTTTACCATTTTCTTCCTAAAATGCTTATGAAATTTAAATTATGGATCCAAATGGAACTGAAAATAAAAAGCAGCCTATTTCAAAGTCTTCTCCCTCATCAATATCATTATTCCCTGGCCTATTTCTCCCCTCCGAACACTGTTACCTCGGGTCTTTTAGGGTCTGGATAACGCGATCACTGAAACCCCACAGTTTTGATGGTCTAACTATCATAGCATCCTGAATAGCAACTTTACCATTTGGCAGTCATTCCAAGAAAATTTTACAGTTATTTTACTCTAGCTCTACAAATGTGTGTGGAAAATAAGGCTGAGCTCTCCAGGGAGAGAATAATTTTCAACAGTATTTTGCTTGAGAAATTTTCTCCATGGAAAACTTGGAAATCTCTTTGTCCTTGTGATCCTAGGATGTTATTTATAAAAACTCTCAGTGGGGCTTTTTACATGATAACATAACACCAATGGATTATGAGGTGATTTCCACTATTTTTTTAAATAGAAATACCCCCTCCTCTTCCTCCAAACTAATGAAAGCAAACAAATCGGTAAACAATAAAAGAAGGCCAGAACTGGCTGAGTCTGGCTGTTACTTTGACTCCTGGTGACACTCAATTACCTCTTTGTTGTCATTTATGTCCAAGACTCAGGTGTCTCCTCTGATCCTGTCTTTGTCTGAGAGAGTTTAGCATTTACAAATGTGAAAAGATAGTAAATACACGAGTGGCTGTAACAGGATGTCATTGAATCAAGTGAGGATTGAGCTTGTTAGAGCTGGTGCAACTTTCAAAGTATTTACAGATCAGCAGTGCTGGAATTACCCCTCTGGTTTCAAATGTGGCACAGAAGTGACTTAAATGAAAACCTCCTCTCTGGTTCCACTGTGTGCCAGAGGACTTTTCCTGAATGAAATAGTCAGCATCTCATTTATTAACAATGCAGATACACATCAAAGCCACTATTGAATCTGTCTCTCCCCATTTATTTTGCTTTCCCATTTCTACAACCTATATTTCTTGTTTAACAAATTGCTCTTGATGTGACGTATTCACAATATGCCCATAAGCGCAACTGAAACACAATTTCCTGCTAGCTTCAGTCAAAATACATTAATCCTCTCGATATTTCCCAGGACAATACTATCTCTCATGTGCAGACTTTATTTCTCTCATTTGGCTGCAAAGAAGAAAAATCTTTGAAAATTGGTTTGAAACACACTCACACACACACACACAAATGTACCCATGCACACACACACACACACACACACACACACACATGCATGCATGCATGTGCACAGGATCAGAGCTAAATTCTTCTTGCATACAATTTTCCTTAAATGCTCTTATTTTCATCATGCACCATTCCATGAAACACTCATGCATGAGTGGAATTAAGGTCATTTGGCAGCTGAGTCTCTATATTGAAACAACAACCATGGTTGCCATCTTTGTATCAATCAACTGCAGTGGTCAAGCTATATACTTTCCCACCACTCACTTTATGTCTGTGAAAGCTGAACACAGTGCTTATGAAAGAGGAAAACCTGAATGCAGTGCATTTTCATGACCAGTCACCTGGGGCATGTATGTGAACTGCTTGACATAGCTCAAGAATTTATAATCAGATAGATAAGTGCACGTATATAGGAGGTAGGTACATATGTATATGCACATATGTATACATGCCACTGAGAGGTATATACATATATATTTAATATATATGTAGATAAATAGGCGTATGGACCATACATTCAGGTAGCTACATGGAATGCATATGTATGTGCATGTGTGTTATACAGGTAAATATATGCAAATGTATGTATCTGTCGGTAGGCATATGAATAGGGAGGTGGGTACATATATAGGTACTAGAGTATGTGTTCTAGATGTGGAACGTGGGTGTAAGGTATTTATGCAAATAAGCTATGTATACAGTGTGTATATAACATGTACATAGATAAGTATAAATATATATGGACACGCATAAAGATGTACATGTAGGCATGTTAATATATGTGCAGTCAGACACATTTTTACATGTCCATTGGTTGATACTTGCATAGGTATGTATTTAGTGATGGATATGGTGAATATACAGGTAGGTGTGTAGGGACACATGTAGATGTATATATAGCTACTCACATATACACATCTATAGACATACCTGTGTATACAGACATATACAAATGCAGGCGTGTATGTACAAACATAGATAGGGACATGTTTGGTTATATATGTAGCTATGTGCATGTATGTATTTATGCACACATACATTGGTTAATGCTCCTTCATCTTTGCCTGCCTTGCAGAGAAGGCTTGGGGAGGATATCAAGAGTCATTGGCCTTGCCAGCCACAATTGATTCCTAGTCTTATCCGAATCAAGGGCTGAAATACTAACTTGTTCCTTCGAGCCCTGATGGTGTGTGATAACGATGTCTCACCTTGCAGGGAAGGTTTGGGCTAGTACTCTCTATTTCATAGTAAGACAAAGGTGGCAATGAGTGTCCTTTGCTCATCTCTCCATGCTATGCTTGTCGTGTATTGGACAGTCTGTCCATCGGGTCTAGAACCGTTTACATTTCTAATGTGGTACTAACCTGAAAAAACGTTAGCCTTGGTTTGGAGAAAAACAGAATAGATGACTTCCCTCCCTCTTCTGGCCACATCACCTGATTCCAGCAACTGGATATTTGAGAAAGTCTGGCAGGGAATTAAAATCCATTTCTGCTGGTGAGATCTACAAGGTGCTGTAGTTCTGGTGTCTGGAAGGACTTAGCAGAAGAGAGGCACACGACCTACAGACACCCTATCAGCTGCCGTTCACTCCAAACTTTGACACTTGGCCTAGGATCTCAAGGTGTTCTTGTAAACCTTGTTAGAGAAACAGTAGTGAGAAAGCATTTGCACACATGTGTGTCTTCATTGCGTACCTGTGTGCATCTCCTTGTTGCCTTTTCAATGGCAACCATGGCAGACCTTAATCTTGGGAATTGAGAAATAGGATTCTAAATTATTTTATTTCTCCCTTTAAATTCCAGATCACAAGTATATTCTACCTAGGTGACTAGATAGACAAGTAAGATCTGTATCTGTTATCTCTATAATTGTCATTTGTATAATGTGGTCTATAAGTTTGAAAATTTTAGATCCAGGGATTGAAAACACAAATGTCTACAGTAACTAGATAGGATCTGACTAACGCTGAGCAGAGAGCCTTGCACTTACAATACCCATTTATGCTCAGTTGGTAGTTGGAGATCAAGATCACTCTTACCCCCAAACAATTAATTTGTGTTTCTCTTGGTCTATGCTTTGTTTTGTAAATTTTACTTTTTATAGGTGTGCATGTGTGTTATATGCACACGTGTATGGGTGCACCCATATGTTCATATGTATGTGTATGGAAGGTGGAGTATGATTTTTGGACATTATCCTCAGGAATGCCATCCACCTCTTTTGGGTAGATTGAAACTTACTAAATAGGTGAGACTGGCTGATTTGCCTGTCTCTCTCTTCCCATTGCTGGGATTTGGAGCACACACCACTATATCTAGCAACTTAATTTGATGTCTGGGAAACAACCCAAAATTCTCATGCTTGCAAGGCGAGCTCTTTACATTGGTAAAGTTATGTATTAGAGATAGAAGTAGTGTTAAAAAGCAATCAGCATAGTCTCAGCTTTGAGGAAGTCAGAGGTCAATGGGGCTAACTAAAGCAACCTCTAGGTCTGTAGTATTATGTGGGGATGCAAGTCCAAGACTCTGAGATGTTTCAAGGAGAGCCAGAAGTCTATATATGTGTGTGAGAATGTGTGTCTGAAAAAGGGGAGGGGGATGGATCCCCAAACTAAAATGCCCTAAATCTGCTATTTTTTGAGCTTAGATATAGGAAATAAATGTAATGATTTGAAGCCTAGAAGAGGAAAGGAGAGAAAATACTTAGTATTTTTTTCTTAGTTTCCAACTTGGACTTAGCTGATTGGGATTTCCTTGACTCCAAAACCAAATTCTGTGTCAGAACCCTAGACCCCAGTTCAAGTCATGTGGGTGAGTGTGGGAGCCCCAGAGGCTGACTTTCTGGTCCCACTGTCAAGGCCTTGCACAGCAAACCTGGGATCTCAAAGTCTCCAGCTGAGTGGAGCTGAGGGAAGGTTTCACGAAAGTTCTTGATAACTTGATGCAACCCAACCTGAGGACTGGGGACCTTCAGGGTACTCACATTTCTTAAGCTTCCTAGCTGCAAACTATTTACAGCAAGTAAAACAAAGACTGAACATGTCTGCACACACTTGCACACATCCTCTTTAAAAAGACAACAGAATAGGGGAACCCATGGCTGATATGTAGAACTGAATGGTATTGTAAACCCATGGCTGATATGTAGAACTGAATGGTATTGTAAAATAATATATATATATATATATATATATATATATATATATATATATATATATATTTAAAAAAAAAGAAAAAAAAAGACAACAGAATTTGGCTTTCAAAAGCCCTGGCTGGTAGAAATTCATCAAAATTTGTAGAGAATTTTGCTTGGGATAAGAACTTTCATTTTCGTTTTTTTATTTTAAACTTCTAAGAAAAGGGGACAGAGTGAACCATCTAGTGAGTGGAGACAGCTGGAGCTTGACCTTGGCTCTTCCCCAACTTATTCTAGTCTTTGAGTGCTGGGATAATGACCATAACCTTACAGTATGCTGTTGTGGGACTGGGGTTGGCTAGGACAAAAGTCATAGACCACTACTTGAGACATCGTTCAAGATACAGTTAGATAGAAAAGAAGGAGAGACTGGGTAGGGGAGGGGAGGAGAGTAGAACAGAGGAGGGGAAGGGAGAGGAGAGCAGAGGAGGGGAGGTACACATCACTCAGTGAACATACTTTGGGTATAAGTTTTAGACAACATGAAATGTGAAAAAAAATGTCCATTTTACTGTTATTTTTAGGCTCATGTGTAATAAATGCGGCACCAAATATCAAATATCTGCAAAATCAACAGTGATCAGAGAAAAAAATGATAGTGGTTCTTCCTTGACTGGGTTAAAGGAATTGTCCTTGGTGCAAAGTCAGTGCTTGACATGATTCCGGAGAACTTGGTGGGGGGGAGCAGTGGAGGAAACACAGGTGGATGGGAATGAATTGAATTTAGAGTGGATTGGAATCTTTCCATTGTACAAACTTAAATATTAATATATCAATTACTCATTTTTCAAAAATCACAGAAACTAGCAGAGAAGGTCAGACATTTCTTTATTTTTCCATTTTGCTTTGTAAAAGTATTTGGCATAAAGTATTCATTCTGTTACTTTTTATATAGTAAAATATCTCTTAAATGTGACTAATTTACAATTTAGAAACTGGTGTGGACTTTTGAGGCAGACACGTTTGAAAAGATATAGATATAATCATAGACTCAGAGAATCCAAGTGTGTACAAAATTCTACAGTCATTGCTGCCTTCTTAATGGTATTCAAAAATGACCCAGTACAAAATGAAAATGGTAATATTTGTTTGCACCACATGACCGGATCTGAGTAGCCAATGACCTGTGTCTAGCTTGCTAGAGTGTGATATATTATAGTGCCTACAATTTGCTGCAGGCAGAAATCTTAATTAAGGCATTTCCTAAAGAGTGACCTTCAGGGAGTACATTACCAAATTGGTGTAAAAATAGACAAAGGGCCAAATGGCATCATTGAAATAGGAAGATGTTGGATATATATTTCCCCTCAAAGACTATTGTCATTGATATTGGGAGGGCTGCAGGGCTCATCACAGAACTATTAGCCTTAACCTCTAGGAAAGACCTGATTACTAGAGCACATGTCAGGTGCTATTCCTTAGAAGTTGATTAGACAAGTGACTGGTCAGCAATTGCTGGATCTACCTGTCTACCCCCTCAGTACTGGGAACAAGGATGTGCCATCACAAACAACTTTTATGGGCACTGGAAACTGAACTCAGGACCTCATGCTTGTACATCAAGCCATCTTTGATGACTAAACCATCTTCCTAGCCTCAAGTCTTTTACTTTTTCTTGTAACCAGTCACATGTGTGTCCATACTTCTTTAAGTGGACAACTCTGCTGAATGTCTGCAGTTCTTGATGACATTGTTCTTGATGACATCAAAAACACTGATCTAGTTGGGCAGTCTGTAATGTGCATCGTGCCTTTTCTTTTGACAGCAGTTGTGTGATGTCTTTTC